>NW_005842904.1:179750-256418 GCF_000455745.1 Alligator sinensis | reverse complement strand
CAGATGACCCCAGCCAGATGCCTATTCAGCCTTCTCTTAAAGACCCCCAAAGTAGGAGAGAGCACCACCTCCCTTGGAAGCCCATTCCAAATTTTGGTCACCATTACCGTGAAGAAGTTTTCCCTGATATCTAGCCTAAATCTGCTCTCTGTCAGTTTCTGACCATTGTTGCTTGTTACCCCAAGAGGTGCCCTGGTGAACAGAGCATCTCCAATCCTTTGCTGTGTCCCCCTAATAAATTTATAGACAGCCACACAATCACCTCTCAGCCTTCTCTTGTGGAGGCTGAAGATGTCCAGGTCCCTCAGTCTTTCCTCATAGGGCTTGTCATGTAAGCCCCTAACCACATGAGTTGCCCTTCTCTGGACCCCGTTGAGTCTATTAACATCATTCTTGAAGTATGGCGCCCAAAACTGGATGCAGTACTCCAACTGTGGTCTGACCAATGCCACATAGAGGGGAAAATTGTTGTTATTATTGCTACTACTACTGCATATAGTAATAGTGCATAGCATTGCATTCTATGACTGCGTACTAGACATGGTAAGGATAGTGTACTACACTGTGGCTGCGTCTACATGAGTGGTGGGCTGCACACTTGTTACAGCTTAATCAAGTACTAAATGAGTGCATGGTAACCACAATTACTGTGCAGTAGTGTCCCTGCATGATTTTTTTCTGATGCTGCTGCTCATTGCCACTCCACAGTAGTGCCACATCACAGCTAGTTCTCCCCGATGCTACTGTGTAGTAGCAACAAGCTACTGTGCAGTAGTGTCTTGTGTAGATGCAGCCCCTGTATACAATATGAAATACAGTGTATAGTAGAACCTTCACCCATATTTTTAATCCATAGACCTCAAAGCGTTTTAGAAAGGTATTAACTTGTATTACCTACATTTCACTGATGGGACAATTGAGGTCAAGCAAGCGGAGGGCCAGAAAGCAAGCATACATTTTTTATCACACGCTGCCTATTCAGTCCTGTAAATGTTGGCTTAATTTGGCTTCTGTTCTATTTATCCTCTCTTAAAACAGGTAAAATCACTCTCACACAAAGGAGTTATGAAAATTAATTAAAATATGTGAGATGACACTGTATTAAAGTTTGACCAGCATAGACTATATGAAAGGAAAACATTTTTCTTTGTGTTTTGATACATGCATCTTACTAAAAAGAAGAGAGACATACGTAAGTTTCACATAGAAAACTCAGAAATTGCCTGTTCAAAAGAAGGAAAAGGAAAAGAGGAAATGTGAAATATTTAACTGGTTGGTAGATGTGTTTCAATAATGGCCAAAAGGCAGAGAGAAATGTTACGAGTGGAAAAATTAAAGGAACTGTTGTACTCTTTGCAAGCTTGCTTCGGACAATGTATACTTACTCAGAAAGTGTCACTGTTACCCATACCCAGGTGAGCTAACTTTAATTTAGCTCAAATTAAAGCTAAATTACGTCTGTGACTGCTGTCTAGGCATGCATTTAGATATATTTGCATTATATGCTTTGCAATCCTGTGAAATCATTGTAATATACTTGTGCTAGAGAAACTGCAGTTTTGAGATTTGAACAATTTTCCTCAAGTGATCAGAATAACAAAGATGTCAAAGACAGATGTTTGAAAAAGATTCAGCTATTTATTACCTGGAACCTCATTAGACTTCCCATTGCAATCAGATACCTAATGCTCCCAACTCCTTTTTCAAATCTCAATCTTAATCCCTTTTAGTCCCAGGCCTATATATAAATAACTAAATTAGAGTGTGTACAGACTAAGAAATAATATCCCAGTGCTTATTCCTTTATTTTTGTATCCATCAATACATTCTACTACCCTACCATCCCCATACACTCTCTTATTTCTATCTATTCATCCATCAATTTATTTTCTCACCCAACTGCCTCCCCATCCAAACTTTCTTTAAATTAATGTGTGTTAATAATGTATACTAGCTATATTCAACAGAAAGAAAGAACAGCCAGTGACAACTTTAAAACAAGATTCTTACCTCAGTTTGAAATGAGGATATAAAAGTATATAAATGTTTGCTGACTCTTACGCTGGTGCAAAGGACTTTTGTGGGCAGATACTGGATTTGGAAGAAGAAAGGCATATGCTGCATTTGTGCAGGCACGTAACAGTTGGACAGATTTTAGCTCTTAGTATCCTGGGAGTAAAAGTCTAGTGATGTTTCCAAATGCTGCCTTTTGGGAAATAAGGTAACTAATTAGAACCTGTAATGTGAATTCTTGGCTATGAGCACCATCACATCCTATTTCCTGTTGTTGTTGTCCCTATGTATGATAGAAACATTCAGAACTGGCTTTTATTGCCAATGGAACAATTGACCTTCACCAGTGTGTATGCTTTACATTGCTGGTGTTGGAATGATATTGTACCAAGACCTGATGAAGAACGCTTTACTTTCAAAAGCTTATCTAAGTCTATCCCAAGCTTGCAGCTGATTCAATAAAAACTACCACCCACAAAAATCCAGTACCTTAACATGATTTTAAACCAATAAAAATACCATCACCCACAATACACCCCAATGTATGAAACAATAGAATAATCCTCATTAATGTAAATAAAGATGTATATGATTTACCCTAGAGTCTAGGGCATAGACTTAGCAAAAATCAATACCTTTGACAGAGTAACTCCTGATTTACAGTTGAGTGAAAGAACAATTGGCCCCACTGATTTGTGTATTTCTTTTTGGGTTTCACTGAATACAAAATATAGGCCTGTAGTAGCAATTAATGTAAGTGGGTGTGTCTACATGTTCGCTAATGTGCTTTTGGTAGTGTGTGTTTAGTCCCTCCATTTTGAGGTACTACGAAAAGGTGAATTAGCCTATTTCAATGCGTACTAGTGAAAGCACAATTTTTTAATGCACATTAAAATAAGCTAATAGGGCATTTATACAGGCCATGAGATTTCATTTTTACGCTGCCACAACTGCAATTGTGTTTGCACAATCAGGATTTCCTGCCACTTTAAAAGTTTTTTCAGTGCGTTAAACTACAGCTGCTTGGACATGTTTTAGTTTGCGTCGCAACCGCTTATGTTGCCCTATCTATGGATTCGTGTCATGCAAACACAAAAGCACTCAAAGATGTGTAATAAGCCTCTTTGTCCACCAGATAGCACTTTGAAGTGGCGAGATGCTGCAGCCCCATCCCAGGGCAGGAGCGGGGGGTGCTACAAACGTCCCCTCCTCTTCCTTCCAGCTTGTGCTGGGGCCAGACACACACTACTGCCTGCATGAGACAGAGCTACCATGGTCTGGCCCAGTTAAGACAGGGACAGCTGGGGCTCGTTCGACAGGGCTGAGGGGGGCAAGGTCCTGTGGGTCGGGAGTGAGGGGCACCAACAGAGCTGGGCGGGTGGTGTGACAGGACTACAGTCCTCCCTCTGCATGACAGGACTACAGTTCCCAGCATCCCCCAGATGTCCGGGCTTGGTACAGTTTCCATGGGGACCCATGGATCACTGTTTCATCTCAGGGACTGCATAGTGTCCTTTTTCCATCAAGCCACACATCGGAGACATCCTTGACATTTGTGTGTGTGTTCCTCTAAATGTCTCCGGTGCAATAAAGCTGCATGTTTTTCTGTCTGTCTCTCTCTGTTTGCTTTATTGATAAGGAGTGAATATGCCTGCCTCTGGGTGGAATGGAGAGGGGAAGAAAATCCCTCAACTTCTGTTGCTCACAGGAGAGCAAAAGAGATTCAACCTGAGAAAGGTGCTAATTGCCCTATTTGAAATGTAAAGGGTGTTCTCCCTGTTTTGCAATAGGTGGTTGGCTCACTCCTGATTGTGCCTCTAGAAAAGTAAAGGCTAATTTGGTGGGGGAGGGGGTTACCTAAAGGGTCTGGAAATGCCAAACACAGCTACAACCAAAAACCCAGAAACACAGCTATAATATATTTGTTCTCTTTATCTCCCTCATAAATAACTCCTTCTTACAATGAAAAAAAAAAAAAAAAACCCCTCAAAAGAACACTGCATGTAATTAAACTAAAATAAACAGAGAGAACTCCTGGCCATTTGCTAGGGGGTTTCTTATAGCATGTGTGAATTGAAAATACCTTCCTGTTGCATTCTTTCAACATCTGTAAGGCCCATACTTAGAAGATTTCATTTAAAAAAAATCCTCTTATTATGAATAGGTTTTGACATAAGCCAGGTATTTGTTCATTCTAATGCACAGTCTTTATCAGGGACACATTCTCATTTACACAGTGCAACTAAACTAAAGTAACTGTTTTACCTAGTATTTACAGTAATTTTATCTGCCTCTTTCCCAAGCTTCAGGATAAGCATTTTGTACCTGAAAGTTTGCCTAACATTTCTCCCAACTATAAGACTAATCCAGTAAAAGATATTACCAGACAAAGCTTTGCTTCAGTTGTAAAGGCAACTAAGTATTCAACATTCCAATATTGGCACAATGAGAAATGGGTATTACCTGGCTATAAAGTTAAGCTGGGGATTGGAGGAAATTTTCTATTAAAATAGTGAGGTTCTGGAGCATACTTCAGTAGAAAGGGCAAAAAATGCAACTTCTTTTAGGGTACAGTTTGATCCATATATAATGGAGATCATCTGATATTATTTCTTACTTTAGGAACAGACTAGATTTGACATAATTCTCCAGTCTTTAAGGTCAATGCTGATTGAATTATACAGTAGTGGCCCTGCCTTGTAGCTCAATGCAGAGAGGAAATCTATTGTATAACATACCTAACAGGTATTTGTGACTGTACATGGACTCCACCCTTGCAAAAGGATTGAATTTTACATATGGAATCAAAATCTGCTCAAATACTTTACAACTGTTGTGAAGTATTAGTTCTTTAAGTTACATTGTTTTGAGTCTGTAATGCTCTGTGGTATGGTAGAAAGCAATCAGGGCTCATGGACAGAGGTGATATGTTTTATTAGACCAACAAGATCTTTGCAAAAAAAAAAAAATCTTTAATTGCAAGCTCTGGGGCACAAACACCCTTCATCAGGGATCAGAGAAAAGATTGTAAAAGTTCTCCCGGGTAGAAATGAAAGTTCATATTTCATAGGATTTCACAGAGGAGTCAATACATGGAAACCTCCTCTGGGCAGTTCTTAGCTGGTGAGGAGCCTCAGGTCCCTGTGAGGCTGTGGTAATGCAAATTACCTTAGACAAAAGCAGCAGCAGGATTTCAGGTCTAACCAGAAAAGCAGGGAAGGCAGTCTTTACATTTCAAAGAGGGCAATTATCACCTTTCTCACCTCCAGCTCTATCTGTTTTGTTCTTCTCAGAACAAGAGAGGCTGAGACATTTTTTTTCCCCTCCCCAGAGGCAAGATGATGGTGGGGAGGGCAGAGACATGCTGGTTCCCTAGTTTCATAGTTTCAGAGTAGTTAGGGGTCAGAAGGGACTTGAATAGATCATCTAGTCTAACACCCCACCACTAGTTGGAGCACATGCTGGGATCACACAACCCCAGACAGGTGTTCATCCAAGCTCTTTTTGAATTTACCCAAGGTAGGAACAAGGACCACTTCCCTAGGAAGTTGGTTCCAGATGCTAGCTACCTGACAGTGAAATACTCCCTCCTAATCTCTAACCCAGACCTATTCTCCAACAGCTTCTGGCCATTGTTTCTCGTCACCCCAGGTGCTGCTGGGGGGAATAGGACCCTTCCTATTTGCTGCTTATCTCCCCTATGAGTTTGTAGGCAGCCACCAAATCCCCCCTCAGCCTCTGCTTGCTAAGGCTGAACAGGTTCAGGTCCCTCAGCCTCTCCTCATAGCGCCCGCCCTGTTGCCCTCCAACCAAGTGGGTGGCCCTCCTCTGGACCCTCTCAATGCAGGCTACATCCTTCTTAAAGTGCGGTGCCCAGAACTGGACACGGTACTCCAGTTGAGGCCGGACCAATGTTGTGTAGAGGGGGAGTATCACCTCTTTGGACTGGCTTGAGATGCATCTTTGGATGCACGACAAGGTGCAGTTGGCTTTGCTGGCTGCAGTCTGGTATTGGCGGCTCATGTTCAGTAATGACTCCAAGATCCCTTTCTGCCTCTGTGCTCACAAGGGGGGAGCTCCTCAGCTTGTATGTATGCTGTGGATTCCTTCTCCCCAGGTGCAGCACCCTGCATTTATCTATGTTGAATCCCATCCTATTACCATCTGCCCACTTCTGTAGTCTGTCTAAGTCTAATTGCAGCCTCTCTCTCCCTTCGAGCATGCCTACCTCTCCTCACATCTTGGTGTCATTGGCAAACTTGGACATGTTTTCCACCCCCTTGTCCAAGTCGCTGATGAAGATGTTAAACAGTGTAGGCCCCAGGACTGAGCCCTGGGGGACCCCACTGTTGACATCCCACCAGGTCGAGTACGACCTGCCCCCCACCACTCTATGGGTGTGCCCCATCAGCCAATTTTTGATCCATTCAACTGTGTAGGCATTAATGCCACAGTCGCTCAGTTTATTAATAAGAATGGGGTGAGAGACAGTGTCAAAGGCCTTCTTAAATTCCAGAAAAACTACATTCGTGGTGACACCATCATCCAGGGATTTAGTTACCTGGTCATAAAAGGCCATCAGGTTGGTCTGACAGGACCTGCCTTTGATAAACCCATGTTGATTTCCCCTGGGCATGATCTCCCCTGCTGGCCCCTCACAGATGTGATCCTTGATAATTTTTTCAAGGATTTTCCCCAAGACCAATGTGAGGCTTATGGGCCTATAGTTTCCTAGGTCCTCCTTTCTCCCTTTCTTATAGATGGGGACCACACTAGCTAGTTTCCAATCTCTGGGCACCTGGCCCATGGACCACAATCACTCGTACAGCCGGGCCAAGGGCACAGCAATGACCCCCACCAGCTGCCTCAACACCCGTGGGTGGAGGGCATCTGGACCTGCAGATTTAAAAACATCCAGCCCTTCCAGAAGATCCCTAACTACTTCTGTGCAGATCCGAGGCCTGGCAGTCCTATCCTCAAGACTGCCCCTACCTGTGGTGGGAAAGCTGTCCTGTTCCCTGTCCAAGAAAACAGAGGCAAAGAACTTGTTAAAGATTTTGGCTTTCTCGTCTGGCGTAGCCACAAGATTACCATTTGAGTCTAACAGGGGCCCTACATTACCCGGTGCCCACTTCTTACTCCCAATGTATTTGAAGAAGGACTTTTTGTTGTCCTTAATCCTGGTCGTTAGCCTGAGCTCCACCCCCGCCTTGGCCTTCCTAATGGCCTTCCTACACTCACGGGCCAAGGAGGAATATTCCTCCTTAGTGATAGCCCCTCTCTTCCAGTGGATGTATGCCTCCCTTTTGGCCCTCAGGCATTCTTGAATGCCTTTGCTGAGCCATGGGGATTCCAGAGCACTCTTACCCTGCTTCTTTCTCTTGGGGACTGTCACACTCTGAGCCTAGAGGATCATCCCCTTAAGGTACGACCATCCCTCATGGATTCCCATATCCTCTACCTTTTTGGCTCTCAGTGCCTCCCCCACTAATCTCCTAAATTCATTGAAGTTGGCCCTTCTGAAGTCAGGGGCTTTAGTCTTGTTATAAGCCCTCAATACCCTGCTCTGGATGATGAATTCCAGTAGGTGATGATCACTGTCACCCAGGTGGTCAAGGACCTGCAGTTCCCTCACCAAGTCATTACCAGTGGCCAAGACCAGGCCAAGCAAAGCAACTCCCCTAGTGGGGCTGTGCACCTCCTGGGTAAGGTGGAGGTAAGCTAGGAACCTATGCAAAGAGTCAGACCTGGCTGACTGCTCCTCCCAGCAGATATCTGGGTAGTTTAGGTCCCCCATGACAGCAACATCCTTAGACCCAACTGCCTCCATAAGATGTACTGAGAAATCCTGGTCCAACTCAACCCCTTGGCAGGGTGGTCTATAGTAGACACCCACCGTAAGATCCTTTTCGCCTTGCCCCCCTTGAAGTCTGACCCATAGTGTCTCTGCCTGACCTTCCTCCATCCCAAGGCTAATTCTTGACAATGTGAGTTGCTCTTTGACATAGAGGGCGACCCCCCCCCCCGCCTTTCCTCCTATTCCTGTCCCTTCTATATAGTGTGTATCCCTGAATGCCCACCGCCCAGTAGTGGGTATTATCCCACCAGGTTTCTGTGAGCCCCACTAAGTCTGGATTGTTCCCTGCTATCAGAAGGCAAAGCCCCCCATACTATGTGCATTAGTGTACAGACATGTGAGGCCTCCTGAGAGTGCATGTACCTCCCCGCTGCTCCCAGGACTGCTGTGCCCATTGTTGCTTACCTGGGTTTCTGTTTCTCTTGTTGCCTTGCTAGTTGGCAAAACATCCCTTTCTCCTTGGGTGGCCCCTTCCCCCGATGAAGCTAGTTTAAAGCCTGCTGAATAAGATAAGCCAACCTAGAGGAGAAAATGCATTTACCCTTGGGTAAGAGATGTAGTCCATCCTACCCCAGCATACCCTCAGCCCAGAAATACAGGTCATTGTCCAGAAATCCAAAGCCCGCCTCGTACCACCAGCTCTGAAGATGCCGGTTAACTACACCGATACAGGCCTCATGGCGTTTACTCCATCCACTTACTGGGAGGATGGAGAAGAATATCACCTCCTTGACTAGACGACCCACGGACTTGTAGTCTTCCATGATGGAGTAAGTCTTACCCTTATATGCATCATTAGTCCCCACTTGGACCACAACTAGAGGGTAATAGGCAAGGGCTTAATGATCTTTGGGATGGTCTCTGTGACATCCCAAATCCTCATGCTGGGTATGCAGCAGACCCCCCTGTGACCAGGGGTCAGAGCAACAGATTGGGCCATCAGTTCCCCTAAGGATGGAGTCCCCAATGACCAAAACTCTGCATCTCTTCTTTCTTGGGGGCTGCCTCTTCACCTGTGATGTAGGTGGAGTAGCCTCAATGGCTCTGGGGATATGTTCTTCTGCCCTCTCCTCCTGGGTGGCCAGGGCCTGTTCACATTCTGTTCACATACCTGTACTCTGCTTTTGCTCATTCTGTTGCCCATTAATGCCAAGCCACAGCCCCCACCAACCCTACTGGTGCAACTCATTTCCAACCTACTGTGCCCTCTAAAGCCTCTAATCGCCCTCCCCCGGTCTCATAAGTGGAGCAAAGCATTGTATTCTGGGAACTGTAGTTCTACCTAGTGGTATTCGGGGTCCATTTTCAACATGACTGCTGCTTGGTATTCTGGGAACTGTAGTTCTACCTAGCTGCAGCCATGTTGAAAGAGAACCAGGGAAGGAAATTTAAAAAAAAAAACCTGCCCAGATGCTGGCCATGGAGTTCACTGCTGCCCTCAGAGGCAACCCCCACCCCTCCTGTAGCAGCCCCAGCCTCTGCCCCCATTCCCTCTGCCCTGACCAAATATTAGGGATTTTGCTTTACTAGGCTGGTGGGAGCAGGGGCAGGGTGATCCAAGCTAGATTGGTATTTGACTATCCCTGCTGGAATTGCAGGGAATTACACATGGGACTTCATTCATTTGAGAGGCCATGGCGTGTAAACACAAATGCAAAACACCATAATAACCTGGGTTAAAATGTTTAAGACAAGTTAAATTAACAAGGATCAAATGCTGTGGTGCATACAAATGCCCATATACATTAAAGCACACATGTAGATGTGCCCAGTTGTTATCAGTACATATACAACTAATATGCAGGCTGTACTAGACCATTGCTCCAAGCAGGCATCTTCAAAAGTTAACTTTGCACCTACCAGAGCCTTAGCCTGAAGGGTGCCTGTGCAGTTGGACTTTACAGACTCCTGACAGAGCTGCTTTATAAGGTTCATTGTTAAGTTTGGTGTTGGAAAATCCAGAACACCTATAATAATGACAGGAGGTCTGAGGATTGGGGTAATGGTAGAGATATTATGATATGATATTATGATATTATGATAAGCATGTCTGCTGTAAGTAAAATTGTTTTGATCCATGCATAAGAAGAGGTTATGGTTAGATCACTGAGGTAAAGCAGTGGCACGGGGCAGGGTCTGAGAACAGGAGTCATATAACCAAATCCAGAGGGAAATCCAGGGGAAGTATCCATAACTGTGGTTCAGGATCAGGATCCAGGGATCAGATGCCGAGTACCAATCCAAGGGATAATCTAGGGGGTGAAGTCTAAGAGCAGAACCAAACCAGGTCAGGAGATAGAAAACAGATCCACAGGAAATCCAAAGGCAGTCCTAGCAATAAGCCAAAACCAGGGTTAGGAACCAAGGGGGCCTGTACACAAGTGCAGAGGCTGCTCCTATGCATTGTAATTACACTGTATCAGAGCAGACTCTATTAATCAAGTTTTCTGGAGCATGGTAATAATGTGTCTCATGTATCAGCATCCCTGTGCTTCAAAATGGCAGTGGGGACAGTTTACCTAAAGCTCCTACTACCATTTTGAAGTTTGGGATGCTTATACACAAGATGCTAGAGACATTTTAACTATAGTGGCTCTTGGAGCTGCTCTAATTAAAATGCCTTTCCCTCCCCACCTGCACCCCTGGAGCATGTGTGAAACCTAGAGAAAACCAGAGTGAACAAACTAGGAGACTTGCTACAGTAGAATGTTTGGCTGGCCTGGATGATGCTAAATGGTTAGACAGCACTCTCATGACCTCCTCAAAATGCTCGCTGTTCCTAAACTGGGCTAGAATTCGCTAGTTGGGGCTTACTGCAGGTGTAGCTGTTGAGGTACTTAGCTCAGGCTGGCCGCCTGATAATTACAGTCCCTGACACTGCCTAGCATTGGCAGCAGCATTTCCATTCATACAGCAGTAATGAAATCAAGTGACTCCATGGCTCATTATAAGCTACCCAATTCCTTCTAAATTCTTCACCCCACAAGTGTTAATTATACTATCTCCTTTTTAATGGTCTTTACTGGTTCCACTAATCAAACTATTCTTTCTTCTACAGTTTTGCTGTTTGTTAGCTGCTCCTGGTAATGTAGCTATTTCACAGCCCTACAGCCAGTTTTTTTAGTTCTAGCTAGAAACAATAATTCACGTGTGGAAATAACTTTCAGTGAAGTATCAAATATACAAGCAGGCTAGATTTTGTTTTATTAATCTAGAAAAGAGATACACATGTAATTCTAATGACTACAGGACTAAATAAACAATATTTTAAAAATTATTTTTGCCTAGTTTATTGCATTTTTATACCTAATGTATAGCAAATTAATGCACATTCCAATAAAGTTGCGGGGGGGGGGGGGGTGCGCCTTTCAAAAAAAGGTGGGGGGGGGGGGGGGGGTTGTTTCAGTATTAAACTGAATAATATAACCCAGAGCCCCTAATGTATTAGCTAAGTTTCAAACATCACAATTCCCATTTTCCTGAACAAAAAAGCTATAGACAATGCAAAACATAGAACCTATGCATTTTTTATTAAAACATTCAATATAGAAAAAGGGTCTGATTTTTATGAGAAGCGATCATGAGAAATATTCCGTAACAATATTGATTTCAGTAGAATGTATCTCTATTTATGGTAATATAAATGCATTAATTTATCCTTGCCAACTGCCTAATCTAAATAAGTGTAACTAACTCATGTTCAGTAATTTATAACTCTACACCAGTTATAGGCTGGCTCATTGACTTCAGTGTTGTGAAAGTGGGTCTATAGCAATTCCAGCTGGGAACTGGACACCACTGATTAAAATTAAACCACAATAATGTAAAACACCTAGATATCTGGTCAATGAGACTCAGTAACTAAGATTAGAATATGTACTGGGGGGTCTCATTCAGCCTATGTTGCCTCTAATGTAAAGTTAATTCCTTCTAAAATGAATGGTGCCAGAATAATGTTAAAATGATCATCATTTTGCAGCAGTCCTCAGACAAGAATTTTAAGGATATACTTATCTTCCATCTCTCTCTTTATGGCCATAAGAAAAATACTTTCTTATATTGTTTCTTAAGGGCTCCTTTTACCACTTTATTTCTAACACTGTAGATCATAGGATTCAACAGTGGAGTCACAATAGCATAAAATAAGTAGTTTGTTAACATGTGGAGTAGTAGCTGGAGTTTGGTTGTAAATACATGAAGCCAGTTTTGCCATAGAAGAGCGACACCGCCATCAGATGTGAGGAACAAGTGGCAAAGACATTGTACCTGCCTTCAGCTGAGGATATCTTGAAGATAGTGGCAAATGCAAATGTTGGAAAAAATGATCATCAGGAATGGGGCTGTGATGGCAAAAACAGCCACTGGTATGACCTGAATCCATTAAAGAAAGTGGTCAATGTGGCTTCCACAGAAAGGCAATCAATGTAAAATTGTGTGTCCCAGTTCCTCTGCTAATCTACAAGCCCATGACCCAAGTAGCAGTTGTGCACAAAGTTTTCATGTCATAATGCCTGTGTAATGCAAAGGGTTGCATATTGCCATGTATTGGTGAAATGCCACTGAAGCCAGGAGGAAGCACTCTGTGACTGAGGAAAAGGAAGAAGAACATCTGCATAGAACATTCCATGATGAAAACACCCATTTTCTCCCTCAACAAGTTCTCCAGTGTCTTTGGAATGATGGCTGAATTGTAGCAAACCTCCAAGCAGGACAAATGCATTTGGATGTCATTTGAAATGTCACTTCACATTAAATATTAAATGTTAAATATGTTGTACTATGTTATTTGAAAACAAACAAACACTGCAATGACAAAAATAACAACCTGGGTGAAGAATGAGTACTTCCGCTAGTATATAAATATATGACTGAATATTTCTTGACTTTTACAAGGCGGGGAAGGGGGGAGGGTGAACATATCTTAATTATTATGTTTTATCTAGAGGACAATAAATATTAAAAACATAACTTATTTGAAAATCTACTTTTTCATTTAAAAATTTAAACAAGATGTAATGTGGTGGGAAAAACACCAGCTGTAGAAGAGGGAGAGACCAATCCATGTATAGGCAGAGAAGCAGACAGGAGAGAAATCAAGAGGGAGTATTCCTCTGTAAATTTGAAAGAAAGACACTCCCCTGAGAAAAGGGAATACTTAGGGTGCAGACAGAAGTGACAGTTTTTGCCTGATCTGGCCAGGGTGCTTGAACTAAAGCAAATGCATGGATGCCAATACGGGAGATGAGGTGGCTCTTGGAACTGCTCTATTTAAAGCACTGCCCCTTCTCACTCCCGGGTCATGTGTACAAGTGCCCTTTGTTTCTCCATTTTTCTAGGCTGTATGGGGTGGAAGGGATGGCACATGATGTATCATGGGGGTGTTTGTCTAGTGTGCAGCCCAGGGTGCCTTTGGCTCACCCTGGTCCAGGCCCCAGGTGTATGGCTTCTGGTGGTGCAGAGTTCAGGGTATTCAGTCCCCAGCCACATAGAAAATGGATAGCCCTAGGTTAAAGGAATGCCACCCTAAGTTTAAGGTCAGTAGAAGAAGTGATAACCATCAAGTGTCTGAGCATCAGGTCTTTTCTAGGAGTGTTAAGTTGAGCCACTGAAAAATGGGATATCCCAAATCACTAGTAACTTATGAAAACAAGGCAAACCATACATAACATGGTTCCACTCCTAGCAGAGGCCTAAATTGGTCCAGGGATTTTATTACAGTAACTGGAATATCATACAACTTATTTGCAGCATAGACAAAACTCCATAACCAGGCCTTTACAAATTATAGCCTGAGTTGTCCCCATCACCCTCCTGGCTTTCTATGTACTAGGAGACCTCAGCACCTTGTCACACATTACACTTAGCATGATAACTATACTTAAAATGCCGGGCCATTTTTACACTTGCTCCACGAGGCGCTTTAATTAGCTAGCCTCACTAATTTAAAGTGCCCAAACATCACATGTATCAGCATCCCCCATGCTGAAAAAATGGTGGCAGGGCACTTTGAACTAAAGCTCATTGAACAAGCTTTAGTTCAAAACACCCCACCACCATTTTTTGGTGCAGGGACACGGACATATGTGACACCAGAGTCTGCTGGAGCACGTTTATTACTGTTCTCCAGTAGACTTGATTAATCAGGTCTGATCTGATGCACTGGATTTCCAGCGTGTTGCAGCCAGCTCCCTACACATCTATAGAAGCCCCTAGTGTCCCAGCATTCAACCAGGAAAACATGTGCTAAGTGACATTGCAGTATAGCAAAGTTAGAGCTTTCTGGCAAGGAGTATTTCCAGATTATATTGCCTAACACATGTTGAACTAATGTTGGACTGCTCCACAGAGGTAATACAAGTGGGAAATTTCAGTGCAATGTCAACTGGGTGACAAATGGCTGCTTGTTGGTCCCTCCTACCCCGCAGTACACTGGAGTCTTCAATGGCTGTAGTGCTTAGGATACATTTTAGATTGTAATTAGCATTACTGTGAGACTGTTCAGGAAACTTTATAATTTATTGTAATGCTTACTATGATCTGAATAAAACATATCTGAAGTGTAACCTGTTACAAGGCCCTCATAGTGGTTTGTCCCTTAACTAGATCTATATGCACTTTCCCATGGTATTCTATTCCTACCTCTGGATATTACATTGAAAGCACCATACATCCACCCATCTTTTAACACAGCAGTCTGGGATTTTCTATGAAAACACAGGCTTAATGGAAAATGATGAACATACAGTGAATTATATCACAGGTTTAACTGGCTAAGGTGAAATGGCCTTGGCTTGATCTTCTGAGAGGGAAGCTGGCAGAATTTCTGGTCCATCAAGCTTCTCACCTCTTAGCTAAATTCTATCAATCACTGTTAAGTATGAAGTCTTGTATTTAGATGATGATTTTTAAGCCTGCTATGGGAGGAAGGCTGCTAACTTCATTAAGAGTAACTCTGAACAGGTTGCATAATCCCTACAAAATCCTAGATTTTTTTTGTTTGCTAACATCCTTTCTCTAGAATTACTCTGAGACCATGCAATTAATCTCACCTGAGCTGAGTTGCAGACTTAATATTGAATCTCTCTGTCCTATTCTGTTCAAACAAACAAAAAATGCCATTCACCTCAGCCATACACCCTCAGCAATAATGATTTTAGCTTTGTTAATTTTCTTCCTAACTGGGACAAATATATTGGAAAAAAGGCCCAGATTTGTTTACCCTAGGGACATTTAAGGTGACCATCACCTCTTGGTATTTAGGCACCTTGAGAGTCATCAGACCTAGTGTCCACACACACACTTGTACTTATAATAATATCATTCTATAATATGAATTGATTTATTCCTTCAGAATTCAGCTCCACTGATCAACTCACAGTGATGTATTGCTAATTTTAATAGGCCCCACTGAGTGTTATTAAAAAGACTTTGCAATGAACATGAAACAGAATTTCAACCTCTAACAAGTTGCACAGGAGCTTGTTAAAATTCAGTGGTATCAGCGGGTGTAGCAGCGCTGAAACCAAGGAAATTTGTGCCCAGGATGAATCTGGCCCCTTTATTAAATGTCTAGAGACAAGAAACATTTATTGACTTCTCAAGGGTTGATTAAAAAAAATGGAAAATCGGTGCTAAATTTTAGTAAGTAAATGAGGCCTTACGGACCAACTGAGCATAAGAAACAACACTTTTTGGGACAGATTCTCAGCAGGTAAAAACTGCCAATGCCCACTGAAGCCAATGGAACTCTTGATTTTCACATGCTGAGGATCTGGCCCCATTATTTATAGCAAAATTGGTTGATGACTTCATTCCTGGCACACTTATAAACTAACCCCCAGAGTAGCAAATGGTGGAAATGTTTTAGGGAGCCAGTATTCTTCCATAATATAGAAAAATAGTAATTAACTATTGTTCATCACTACTTCAGAGGACATTGGGGAAAATCCAGTTAGTTTTATGTAAACATTGGAAGCCAGATTAATCTCTGAAGTAACTTCAGTACAGGCAGTAGTATTACATCATCAGAGTGCCTGTGGGCTGCAAAGCTCAATGAACAGAAGCAGGTTATTTTGAAATTTACATTTACACATTGCTGATGACCAGTTGTCATTGCTCCCTATGAGTTAGTTGGTGAACCCTTTGCTCGTGCAACTGAATAATTACTCAGGGAAATAATTATATTGAAGTCAATATGTCTAACCATGAAAGCATTCATTCTCTAATATGAGTAAAGGCTGCACAGTCTAGCTTTTATTTAACAGTACAGCCAGAGCAACCCAGAGGCCTAATCTTGCATCTACTACTTTCATGGAGCTTCAATGAGATGGGAGTCCAAGATGGGTGGTTGTTCCTCAAGGAGACAACCCTCTGAGCTCAAAGGGAGTCAGTTCCAATGTGCACCAAGAGGGGGGCAGGTGTGCTAAAAAAACCACATGGCTTGGCAAAGGCATCCAGGAATACTCAACAAAGGCATCCAGGGATGGCTGAGAGCAAAAAAGGAGGTGTACAAACAGTGAAAGCAAGGGGTTATCACCAAGGAGGATTACACCTCCATTGCTCATGATTGCAGGGAGGCTGTTAGCTAGGCCAAGGCAGAGATGGAGCTAGGGCTAGTGACCAGAATTAAGGATAACAAAAAGTCCTTTTTCAAATACATAGAGAATAAGAAGAAGGCACTAGGTAACATGGGGCCCCTACAGGACAGGCTTGGCAATCTGGTGATTGCAGCAAATGAAAAAGCTGACCTCTTTAACAAATTCTTTGCCTCCATATTCTTGAACAGGGACGGGGACATTTCCCTCACTAGGACTATAGATGGACCCAGGGGAGGCACCGCCATGACTAGGTCAGGGATAACCTAGTTAGGGAACTTTTGGAGGAGCTGGACGTGTTTAAATCAGTAGGTCCAGATGCTGTTTACCCAACGGTTTTAAGGGAATTGGCGGGGGTCATAGTGAGGCCCCTGGCATGGCTATATGAGCACTCATGGAGCTCTGGACAGGTACCAGAGGATTGGAAAAGGGACACTGTGGTTCCCATTTACAAAAAGGGGAGAAAGGAGGACCCCAGCAATTATAGGTCAGTCAGTCTTAACTCAGTTCTTAGGAAGACCTTTGAGAAAATTATGAAGGAGCACATCTGCAAGGGCCCAACAGGGGAGGTAATGCTCAGGGGCAACCAACATGGGTTCATTGAGGGTGGGTCCTGCCTGACTAACCTGGTTTCTTTTTATGATCAAGTCAAAAAGTCCCTGGACATGGGTGTTGGGGTGGATGTAATCTTCCAGGACTTTAACAGGCTTTAACAGGACTTTAACAGGCCTTTGACACAGCTTCCCAACACATTCTCTTAAAAAAAAGTTGGTGACTGAGGTATTGATGCCTACACAGTCAGATGGGTGGCAAACTGGCTAGATGGCCACTGGCTAGTGGTGGTGGACAGGTCATTTTCAACCTGGAGGGATGTGGGCAGTGGAGTCCCCCCAGGGCTTGGTCCCGGGGCCTGTACAGTTCAACATCTTTATCAGCAATCTGGATGTGGGTGTGGAAAGCACTGTCCAAATTCACCAATGACACTGAGATGTGGGGTGAGGAGGGCACACTGGAGGGGAGGGACAGCATCCAGCTAGATCTAAACAGGTTATAGAGGTGGGCGGATAAGAATAGGATGGAATTCAACACAGACAAGTGCAAGGTGCTGCATCTAGGGAGAAGGAACCAGCAACACACCTATAGACTGGGAACACCCTTCTTGTCAACAGGGGTGCAGACAGGGATCTTGGAGTCATTGTTGACTCCAGGATGAACATAAGCCGTCAATGTGAGGAAGGGCTCAGTAAGGCTAGCTGCACCTTTTAGGGCATCTACAGATGTATCACAGGCAGGTCCAGGGAGGTGAGCCTTCCCCTCTATGTGGTGTTTGTCAGGTCACATTTGGAGTTCTGCATTCTGGGCACTGCACTTCAAGAGGGATGTGGCTAGCATTGAGAGGGCCCAGAGGAGGGCAACTCACATGGTCAAGGGGAAGCGGGTCAGGCCCTACAAAGAGAGTGCTAAACGATATGAATCTATTCAGGCTCCACAAGAGAAGGCTGAGAGAGGATCTGATGGCCATTTACAACCTCACCAGTGGGGACCAGCAGAAACTGGGTGAGGGTCTGTTCCCCTGGGCACCACCAAGGGTTACTAGGAATAACGGCCACAAATTGTTAGACAGAAGGTTCAGGCTGGAAATCAGGAGACATTACCTTACAGTTATGGCTGCCAGGTAGGGATCTGCGAGTCTTTGGATTCCACTTCAGATCCGATGCCGCTTTGGACGCTTTGGCTTCTGAAGCGAGATGCCCGGATCGAAGTGCGGGCTCAGGGAAGCTATCTGAAGCTGGATAGCTGAAAATTGGTTTGCATTGTAATTTGTTCCCTCTCAGGATGCGGCCTGAGAGCCTGAAGGCAGAGTGTTGTTTTTTTTTCATGAGGAATGTGCCCCCACAGGTAGTTGGGTTTAGTTGTCTTTGATAGATTCTGGTGTGCAGTTTCTGGGGGTACTGCAGATAGATGGCAGGTTTTGTGTTTTGAACTGTAGGAAGTTGGCTTCAGTTCTGGTGATGAGGTTAGGTCCTTGTTTGAATGTACAAACCACTTTTCAGAGCTGGGCCTATGAACTGAACTTCATCAGCCTCCTAGGTAGTAGGTACAGAAACTCATGGACTCAATATACACAGTGGAATTATGGCACGCTGTGACCTGCCGGACATCTAACACCCCAGGCACTTCTGCACTTTTACCTGTGCTGCTACATCTCGCTTTGCCCCCTACCCCCCACCCAAGCTGTCCCTCACCCCCTGACACCTCCATTTCCATTTTCACTGACTGGCTTTCATGCCTGCACTGCGGGCCAGGCCAGACTCTGGTTTCTTTACTAGTCCTTCCATCCAGGACCAACTGCAGGTACTTCCTCAGCCTGGCAAAGGGGTTATCAATCCTAAAGCTACCAAAGATACATTTTTTTTTAAGTACTCCTTTTTTTTCATAATACAGATATAGACATAAAAACACAAGATAAGCCATCACACACCATGAGGAACATCATCTGTCCAACACAACACAGCACAACATGTTTAGTTCTTGCTGTCAATTCCTTTATAAAAAGAAAGGCTCTGTGACAGTTCGGTTTGGGTACCTTTGATGCTGCTGGTGATACTACTGGTGTTGAGCCAGCTAAGTTATTTTACCTGTTGTCACGTAAAATGGAGGACCGAGCGTGAGGCTATAGGGGAGGAGGAGGCCTCACTGGGGCACACTGCCGTGTTGTGCAGAGGCCCCAGTGCCAGGAAGGGCACATCTTAACACATACACAATGTCACCCACCCACATCATGAGTTTTGCCTGTCAGCAGCTTGAAGTGCACAGCCCCAGACAACAGAGTCCCCCAGTGAGACACACACAGCTGGCAGACTTTGTGACTTGGCAGGGCCCAGCATCCAGGCCTGCACTACATTTCACCCCTCTGTGCCCCAAGACAGATGCAGTCACCCAAGCACCCACCCACATCACGAGTTTTGCCTGTCAGCAGCTTGGGGTGCAGTTCCCCCCAAACACCTGCACCGACCTTCTTGAAACTTGGCAGGATTTGTGGCCTGAGCAGGCACCACCACCCCTGCAGTTTTCAGCCCCCCTGTGGTGTAACACATAGACATGACTTGAGTTTTGCTTTCAAGAATTTGGGGTGCAGTTCCCCCCAAACACCTGCACCGACCTTCTTGAAACTTGGCAGGCTTCATGCTCTCAGCAGAGGCTACCACTCTGCAAGTTGCACCCAAATCAGAGGTAAAACAACAAAGTTAAAGATATTTCATTGATCCTCCATTATAGCCTATAGCTGGATCTCCAAAGTGGCTCTGAAGCTTTAGAGCTGCTTTGGCCGGATTGAAGCAGCAAACCAATCCTGAGCTCCGGATCAGATCACGGCCATCCAAAGCAGCCATATCTGAAGCCGGATTGTATCACTGCTGACTCGCACAGGCCTACTGCCAGGCTCTGGAATGGACTCCTAAGGGACGTGGTACTCTCTCCTACCTTGGGGGTCTTCAAGAGGAGGCTGGACAGATATTTGGTTGGGATGTTAGGACCCTGGTACTTGTTCCTGCCTGGGGCAGGGGGTCGGACCTGATGTTCTGTTTAGGTCTCTTCCAACCCTAAGCACTATGAAACTATGAAACTATGGAGCTGAAAGGACAGAAAACATGGGAAAAGACTGAAGCTTCAGGCAGACAGAAACTGGCACTATGTAACTTGCACTGCCTGTTGATGCAGGAACGGGGGGGTGCCTGGCTCTCATGAGGGCAGTGATGCTACTGGTGCTTCTGTATACCACACTGGTCTTCCCCCACTCAGAGAAAATCACCCACAGAATCCAAAGGGCTGGCTCCTTGAGCTCATTACTCCTTGAATGAGCACACATTAACACCTTAAAGTGGTTTTAAACACTTATTATTCACCTCAAAGTTATGCCACTCCAGGGCCAGGGCAGGATTATCTCAGATCTGCACTTCCTAGCTCCTGTTCCATTAAGGTGTGGCCACTCCCCACAGGTGTGCCAACCAAGGTGAAGTCTCCCTGTATCCCAGGATCTCTCACACCCTGGCCCATAGAGCTAGGATAAAAGACTATACTGTCTCAAAAACCCAGTAGTGGCAACTCAGCTATAGCTCCTAGTGTGGCCCCTGCTTACCAGGTATCTAATGGTAAATCACAGCTGTGCAGGTGGGGGGACAGTTCAGAGAAGGTTTCTCGACTAAGGATGTAACTGCTCCATATTGCAACCTATCGCTAACATCAGTCAACATTTGTGTGGCTCACAGCATAAAGTGTAACAAGGCCCTTGGTTCCCCACTGCAAACTGATGGTGGAAAATCATCAGTTCTAATATCAACTCTGCATGGAAGGAGAATGAAGTACATAAATACTGGAGGCATGATCCTATTTTAATTTTATACATTTCAATGGCAATTATGCAGCTCAGTAACTGTCATTTTTGGTGCTCAGTCACCATTTACAACGCTGTTTTCCAGGCAGTGTGGACACCCACTTGTTCACATGGTTATTGAGCAAATGTATTCACCTGCAGCCTGGCTAGGCAGGAAGACATAGATTCATAGATTCGTAGATTCATAGATGTAGTGTCAGAAGGGACCTTGTAGATATTCTAGTCTGCCCCCCTGCCATGGCCAGGAGAGAAAACTGGGCTCAAATGACCCCAGTCAGGTAAACATCAAGCCTTCTCTTAAAGACCCCCAGGGTAGGAGCTATCACCACTTCCCTTGAAAGTTGGTTCCAGATCCTAGCCACCCTAACTGTGAAGTAGTGCCTCCTGATGTCCAGTCTAAACCTGCTCTCTAGCAACTTATGGTCGTTATTCCTTGTTACTCTGGGAGGCGCTCGGGGGAACAAGGTCACTCCCAAACCCTGCTAATAGGAGCATTAGGTGCAAAACACAAGAGGTGACAGTATCTTTTTACTGCCTTAGTAAGTTTATAGATGGCCACCAGGTCCCCCTTCAGCCTTCTCTTGCAAAGGCTGAACAGGTTAAGGTCCCATAGCCTCTCCTCATAGGGTCTTCCCTGCTGTCCCCAGATCATTCGAGTGGCCCTCCTTTGGACCCTCTCAATGCTGTCCACATCCCTCCTGAAGTGTGGCGCCCAGAACCGGAGGCAGTACTCCAGCTGCGGCCTGACCAGTGTCACATAGAGGGGGAGGATCACCTCCTTGGCCCTGCTTGTGATGCATCCGTGGATGCAGGACAAGATACAGTTAGCCCTGCCAACCGTGTTCTCGCATTGTCGGCCCATGTTCATCTTGGAGTCAATAATGACTCCGTGTTGTCTGCAAATTTAAACAGGCTGCTCTTCACCCTGTTGTCCAAGTTGCTAATAAAGAAATTGAATGTTTAGCCTTACTCCAGTGGTTAGGTCATTTCCCCATGGTACAGGAAATTCATGTTTCATGAAATTTATTCATTCAATACACCTCTCCCAATTCCAAGCATTGTTTTCTAACCATCAGGTCACAGGCTGGGGGGTGTTTGGTACCATGTTCAGTTCTCCTCTGGGCAACCAAGAGCAAAAAATGTAGCTCCATAAGGGCCATCAGGAGCTAGAGTGCGTGTGATTTGGTGAGCTAGCTGCTGGTCTAGAAAGGAAGCAGTCCTGAGTTCTAGCTGCATCCTTTTCCCAATGTGGTGGAAATTTCCCTATTGCTCTCAACCAATTTTATCTAATGAGTATTAAATTCAAAGAATTGTGCCTCAGCTTCAAAAGGAAGGCTGGAGATGGGGCACTTAACAGTTCCTAACTTGCACCCTGGTGGTTAGGGCACTGTACTAGAAAGTCAGAGAAAACCAAATTAAAACTCTTCTGTGTGTGGAAGAACCAACAATTTAAATATTCAGTTTCCTGGGCAAATGACCAAAGTAATAGTCTATTACTATCTTCTAGGAGTTCCTTCCTCCTGAGCACCTAACTATCATGCTGCATCATGGGCAACCAGGTATGGGGGGCACTCTGGAATCAAGGTGCTAACCAGTGTCAGGAGGAGTGAGCAGAATTGTAGGCGCAAACCAGGTCAGGAAGACAGGTCAGTCCAGGAGCAGAGACTAGAACAATGCAAAGTCAGGAAGCAGAGAGGGGAGTCAGAGAGCATGCTAGGTCAAGAATACAGGAGGTGAAGCAGGGAGAAGGGTTAGAGCATGAGTCAGAAGGAACAACAAAACAATCTGAGATCAGATTAAGCCAGAAAGTTCCTGTTCTAGGCCAGGCTTACTCCAGGAGGTAAAGGCTGCTTTGCTGCCCACTGCCTTCATCTATATTGACCAGATCCTGTGCGAGGGCAATCCCCACCAACTTATATCCCCCAGCCCTCTGGAGCTGGTAGTGGGGCTGCTGCCTTGGCAGGCCCCATGGCATTCCCCATCTCACCATAGTAGCAGGCTGGGGGATACCAAGCCAGCCCACTTCCAAACAGCCCACCACTGCCAGTTTTATATGCACATGCTCATCATCCTGTCCTTATGTCCCATCCTGACAACAAGTGGTGGGGCACACTAGGCAAGGGCAGGGGCAAAGGTCCCCAGTGGGCAAGTCTGAATTCCAGCCTGACCCCACAAACCACCAGGGACTTCAGCTGGTGGCTCCTTCATGGAATCATCACCATGGGTATGTATCTGGTGCATTTTATGAACAAACTCACAATTACCACTTTTGTCACCAGAGGGAGACCCTAGTACGTGCCAACCTTGAATGTGCCAGGTTGAATCTCCTCTTCCATCTCCTCCAGAAACTCCTGCTGAGGTTCTGCTCGTACTTCTCCCCCCACCTTTTTGTTATGCACTCCCTATCCATATCCCAATTCCTGGGACCTCCTGGTCAAGCTCCTATATGCTCTGTCCAAGCTGACCATTTATGAGACCGGGAGGCTCTAACCAGGAGCAATCTGGGCAAATGTGGGACTATCTTCCTGTCACTTGTCTGCTCACATCTCTGGGCAGAGTTTCCCTAGTCAGCTTCCATATGCTCTCTTGGCTCATTTAGGGGGTAGTGGGTACTGGATAGCATATTCTGCTCAGTGTCCCCTTCTGGCTCCCTTGTCTGGAACCCATAACCCTCATTCCCATTTATGTTTTCATTTTTATTTCTTCCAAGCAGTCAGTTGTTGTGTTCTTAGTGGCTTCCCTTTTAAGGGGGTTTATAATTGTTCATGGTAGACCTAAGACATGTTCACCAAGTGCAACAAATAGGCCTGTTCTGTGTCAGACCTTTATATGGAAGAAGTTGAGGGTAGCTGACCCCGAACAGTCACTCTGGTGCCAGGGAGTGAGCTGAGGGCTAGGCCCATCTGAAAACTTCAGAACAGGCTTGATAATCTTGAGTGACCAGCTCTGGGTGCCAGGGTGAAATGAGCAGCTATGCTTGCCAGGCCAAGGACCTGGAATCAAGATCATAGCCTCCTACTAGCACCCACTAATTATGGGGGTTTGCCCAGCTACAAACTTAAGATTTAGGCTTTCTCTGGTACCCACAGTTGTGCAGGCTACTCAGAATGTTTAGTAGCTAAGTGGACACTTACATATCATAAACTGTGTGTAAGTGACGAAAATGGCAATTAATACCTGGGTAAGTTCCATTTGGTAAAGTAAAGTAAAATAGGATTCTGCCTGGGGTGCTTTAATAATGTTATTTCTTTAATTATGGTATACATTGCAGTCTTCAATGAGAGAGAACCATAAATAGCCTGCAATGTAATATCTCTTTTCCATAAATCTTAAAGAAAACTGAAAGTTTATTTTCCATTAAACAACTTTGCCTTAAGAATTGACTCATATCACAGCTCAGATCACAGAACAAAATCTTTCCCCAAACTGGCACTGGACAAAATTTTGCATAACACAAATACCCAACTTGCATAAGAAATACCCATTGTATACTCACAGGAATTAGAACTTCTTGACACTTAAAAAAAAAGATAAATGCTTAAAAAAGTTATGTAAGAGTGCCATCACAGCACCCCAACTGCAGTAACATACTGATGATGATTATAATAATGATGGCTTTATTTACTGGTGTTACTAGTAGTATTACTACTAGAAGCCTTGCTATAAATTAAGGGATCACTAAAAATACAGGCCCAAATGCTAGGAACTGTACCTACTCAGTAATTGACTTTAATCAGACACCTAAACTCATAGACCACTTGACTTCACTCTACTTTTTTATGCTAGCAGACAAGAATGCATGGGTTCTTCTCAAAACTGATTATTCATTCACATATTAAGGAAAGCTGTGGATATTGGGATCCCCCCTTGAATGTCACTGTAGTGATATCTTAGGAGAATGTATAAAATGCTAATGTTAAAAGTGGACACACATTTACTTTTGATTCAGGAAATGCAGGCCACATGCCTGCAGTGACTCAGTACAGAAGCCAGGGGAGGCTAGGGAACAGCTCTCTGGAATGTAGCCAGCATGGGCTGTGTGTTTGCTTCCCCTTCCTGCTGCCCCTGAGGTCTCTGGGATTTGTAGTCCAGAGTAACAGAAGTAGGACCCTACAGGGTTGCTCATCACTTCCTCTTCCTACTTCCAGGTGCCTCTGAGATTTGTAATCCACAGTCTCAGACAGCACTAAGTTTCAGTAAGTTCTTGCTTCTTCCATACCCCAACCTTTCTCTTCTGGAGCAGACAGCCCAGCCCAGTCCAGGGCTGGAAAGCATGCTGGGGGACTTTGATTTAACTTGAACCAGGAAGAAGTCTGGGACAGAAGTTTCAAAAACCTGTTTGACCCAAATCTGTTAAGTCTGATACCACATTCAACCAGGTTTATCTTAAACCAGTTTCAGCCATTTTGAAACTGATTTATGTGTACTGAACTTCTGTTCTGTTACAGGTTTAAACCAGTTTCTGATCACTTAAACCAGTTTATATATAACTTCTGTCCCTAGCCCTGATGTTTATTGGGAAAACATGTGTGTAGGTGTAGAAGGCACAATATCATCTGGGATCCTGTATGTCTTCCTGTCTATATGGTTGTTAGTTCCCAGATGCCTTAACTTTAGGAAATATGTAGCCAACACTTGTGGATATAATCCTAGAATTGAAGGAACATGAAAAAGTCATGATATAACTCTAGTAATTTATGCATCCTTCAAACTGGAATTTCATCCTTGCTCCCTTTCTTCCCAAGAAATAGCTTTAGCCACAGAGCAGGTAGCTCTGTTCGCAACAGCTCTCCTTTGAAAAATGCTATCGTTTGGGGGAGGGGGGGAAAGTAGCAATAATATTGTGTGGTCTAAATTCTAATTCAGTCACTGTGCATTTTATATGTAGCTGCTGGCAAAAATCTGATTGACACAACCAGCCTCAGAACCATTCCACTTGATGCAGCCTCACAAAAGGTGCATGTGGTTTTATGCTCAATAGGAGCATTAGGTGCAAAACACAAGAGGTGACAATATCTTTTTACTCAGCACCGGTTAGGTCTCATCTAAAGTATTGTGCACAGTTTTGGGTTCCATGTTTTAAAGAGGCCATAGGGAAGTTAGAGAGAGTCCTGAGGTGGGTGACAAAACAAGGGTTTAAAAGGCAAGCCATACAAGGAAAGGTTGAGGGAAATAGGCTTGTTCTGCTTCTGGAAAAGGTGCTTAAGAGGGGACATGATAACAGTCTTCAAATACCTGAAGGACTTAAAGATGAGAGAGAATGTCTTTTCCCTCTGGCTACAGAAAGTAGGATGCAGACCAATGGCTTGAGGTTGCAGTCAAGGAGGTGTAGACTGGATATTAGGAAAAAATGTCTTACTGTTAGAACATTGAGGGAGTGGAATAGACTGCCTAGGGAGGTTATGGAATCTCCATCACGGGAAGCGTTCAAGAAAAGTTATAAATGTTGGTCAGGGATGTTTTAGGAGCAGGTATTCTATACTATGGGTAATTCCCATGCTTCTACATTTTGCTGATTGCTGCCTGGGGCCAGGGAGGAATTTATTTCCTTTCCTGTTGCTATATGCCAGGGGTTATTTTCCCACCTTCCTCAGAAGCACTGGGTGTTGGCTGAAGCTAATGCTGAGGATTTGGACTATGTCAAAATGTCCCAGCTAAGACTATACCCTGGAGGTTCATGGCTACACGGTTGTGAGCCCCCTGCTCAGGGTCAAACCTATTGCCACATTTGGGCTCAGGAGGAAATTTTACCTCATGGTTAGCTTGGTACAGACTATGGAGGGTTTTGCCTTTCTCTGGCATGAAGGGGCATGGACCTCTTCCCTAGGGCTCTCAAGCATATTTTAACAACTCTCGAAGCAGCAGGACATTAGCCACTGTTATCTGTGGTAGGTTGTGGTTGTGTGACAGGGCTGCCCATGTATTTCTAGTAATAATTTATACAAGGATTTCCTTGGGGTGGTATAGATATGGATAATATTGTCTGAGGCAGGAAGTTCGACTAGATGACCTTCAGAGGCCCCTTCCAACCATGCTTTTCTATGATTGTGTAATTCACCTGTGTAGGTGTGTAGCCCTCTTTTACTTTCAGTGGGAACTAAGTACACTGCTGTTGATTCAGCTTCATCCTGCAGAATTGTACACTTCTCTCATTGATTTCAATGTAGGCCTCTCCAGAAAGGTGGGGGGAATGGTTTTGAAGGTGAATTGTGGCTCTTCATTCTTTCCAAAGGGTAATTTTAACTAGTCCTAAAACGCCTCTGTTTGTTCAGGATTATATTTTCCCTAACCACATAAGGCATGTGTAGGACTTCAGGGCTGATCAAGTACACTCCATAACGGCAGTAGGGTAACAGTCCTTCTCCTCCATAAGTAGCTTATTAGTTTGAGTACCAGGCCAGGACATGGGAACAATGGATTCTAGAAGCTATCTATATTTTCATCTCTGCAAAACAGGCACAGACAACTTTCTGTTAGGAATTCTCAGGTATGTCTTCCAGTATACTAATGTTGCATGAAGAATCATTATAATGAGGACAATGATTTGAAGTATTTTCAAACAGTGCAATCTGGGTATTAATTCTAGACCCCTGAGAAGGAAGATAAAAGCTTGTGGAATTAGAAAGAATCCTGCTCTTGCAAAGTTTCCACAGGCTCCAGCTGCTTTTGCAGTTTTCCCAATGATTTTGTAATGCAACATTGTTCCCTCTCCCTACCACTCAAAAAAGAGGGACACCCCCCCCCCCCCATACACACACACACACTTTTAGAGAACGACCTCTGGATTTCTCTGTTGGCTAAGCCCTAGGGTGTATAATGTAATTCATTAAGAACAAAACCAACTGTATAACCCTGAATTTTGAAGGAGTTATGATAGTAGGGGTTATATTAGGTAGGATGTGATATGAGCTGATGGAAGTCAGGTAGAACTCTTGACTTTCTATTTTCCTTGTAAGGTACCAGCAGTCTGTACATTTCAGAAGTATTGTGGAGCTTTGCCTTATTGTTAGAAAAGGATTTTTTATTTCAGTATTGCTGTAGGCATGTAGCTTCCAAGGGAATGAACTAATTAAGGAAACAAAGTAAAATTCAGCTATCAGAGCCTGATACCAGGTCAATGTCAGAGTCTTTTCTGCTCCTTGCAGTTGGTCTGTTGTAAGTGTGTGTTGTTTTATATTATTCTTTGATGTAATTAAAAAAAAACACAACAACCTCTCTTAAAATGTAAATATATACAAAGCACTTATTTGGTTATTTCCTTTTAAAAATATGCTGCTTTTTTAACCAACGTTTCTTAAGCATGTTATTTTGGTGATTATACTGCATTCTTGGTTTTATTTTTCTTTTCTTTTTTTGTTCTACTTTTTCACATTATAGATTTGTGATGAGACTCAGAAGACAACAGACAATGGGTGGAATTGTAGTCTTTCCTGGTAATCTAAGTGTCCAGATTTGATCACCTAAATGACATTTAGGCACAGATTATAATTTGAATCCTGGCCACATAGGTTCCTACATAAGCATGCAGACTGGACATACACACTGACAACAAAGAGAGAGTGCGCATAGGCACTTTTCCACTGTTTTCCCCCTAAATGCTGAATGTCTAGAACATGATCATGGAAAGCTGAAGGCCTTTGATTCCCAGCCCATTTTAACCACAGAGGATACAAGTTGGGAACTCTATGATTTCCTAGCATATTTGCTTAAAATTGCTTAACCACACTGCAATTTAGGTTTTACCACTCGCTTTGCTGATACTCCTTTGGATGCTGCTTCCTCTGAGCAGCCATAAATGGGAGGTTTCTTGGGAGATATTTAGGGTCAGGAGGAAGAGAGCAACCCAGAGTGTGTGTGGCTCAGTGCAGTAACTATTTGCCTGAAAAGGAGGATGCTCTGGACGCTAGACAAATCTATGGGCTAAGAAATAGAATATCTTGTCTGTAAGTGGCATTTTTGTCACTTAGATAATCAAAAATGTAGATGACAAAATCTGGACACCTAAATAACCAGGAATGGATCAGAATGTCACCTTAGAGACCAATAACAGAAATGTCAGCTATAGTCTGGGAGTATAGAAACTAATAGAAAATGAGAAAAAGAGAGTCCTGGGTGTATGGACTTACTGTAGGACAGCCATGAGCCTCTGGTGCAACACAGCTACCAAAAAACCCCCAACTATTACAATCTAAGGTTATATTATACAGAGAACATGCAATAGGGGCAAGGAAGTATTAGTATATTTGAACAAGCATTGGTAAGACCCCATTTAGAATACTGCACACAGTCCTTGTTACAGAATTGAACTTTAAAAGTAACAGGTACAAAAATGATCACTAAGATGGTTAGAATAATGTAATTTTTTTAAAAACAATTTGAGTTATTTAACTTAACAAACACTGAGATTGAGAGAAGATATGTTTACCCTACAAATATATTACAGATGAAAATAAGATCTTTTGCTAAAAAAAAAAAGATTCAGCTACAAGTTTAAATTACTATAAAATGTATATGGACAAATATACAGGAAATGATAAGAAGGTTTCTATCTACCAGAAGAACCAAGTTTTTGAATGATCTTCTGAACCAACTAGTGAGGACTAAAAACCTGAATAACTCTGAGATTGAATTAGATAAGTTTATGGAAAGAAAGATACAATAGCAGTTACGGTCCTTAGTTAAAAAATCAGTGTATTTGATATATCAGATATTTGCAGACCCCATGATGAGAGCTCTCTTAGAGGAAGACACGTGTCTGGAAATTCAGCACTTTGATGTTTTACTAGTTGCTGGTAGGGGCTAGAAAATATTTTAACCTCCTCTTCCTCCTTGCAAGCCTATTGGATTCTTTTTTTTAATCCCACCTTCCTCTAAAGCATTGAAATATTGACCATAGCTAATGCTGAAGGCAGGAGGTAGGGGGTTGATTGGGATGTGCTGATATTCCTTGTGGGTAAAACTTACAGTTTTGAGGCCCTACACACATGTGCACATGCACGCACACACATACCCCCCCCCCCCCCATACACCCTCCCTTTTATCAGGTTTTTTTAGGTAGTGTTAAAAACTAGGTATGCATATTTTGGCTATTTTTCCCTCTTTTCCATTCTCCACTCCTCCTCCAAACATACCCGAGAAAATAATTTGTATTTTTCTCTTTCATGTTAACTCCAAATTAAAAATACTTCAAAAAATGATCTAGGCAAATCAAACTGTTATCACCAAGTTCATTCTTTTGGGGTTCTCTGAACTCCTCCATTTCCAGATTCTGCTCTTTGTGGTGCTTCTGGTATTTTACATCATAATTATGTTGAGAAATATCCTCATTATCCTCATCACAATAATAGACCCATGCCTTTCTAGCCCCGTGTACTACTTCCTTCAGAATTTGCCTTTCCTGGCTATCTTTTTCTCATTAGTAGTTGTACCTAAGCTGCTGGTAATACTCATATTCAAGAATAAATCTGTGTCCTTCTCTGGGTGCATTATGCAGGTGTATTTGCCATATTTGCTAACCATAGAATGTTTCTTCCTGGCTGCCATGGCCTATGACAGTTATGTCCCTGCAACCCTCTGTGTTACACCGACATTATGAATAGGAGATTCTCTGTCCAATTAGTAGTCACCTCATGGATTTCAGGGATACCTGTGGGAATAATACAGATCATGTGGTTTTTTAGTTTTCCCTTTTGTGGTCATAATGAAATTAATCACTTCTGTGATGGACCCCCAATGTTAGAGCTGGTGTGTGCAGACACCTCCTTCTTTCACATCTATTCCAACACAGCTACTTTTCTTATTGTAATTTCTCCTTTTGTGCTGAATTTCTCCTTTTGATACATCCTACACATGTATCCTCTGTACTGTGCTGAAAATGAAGTAATTGAATGGAAAGCACAAAGCCTTCTCTACTTGCTCCTCTCACCTTATGGTTTTGATTCTTTTGTATATTACCAGCAGCTTGACGTACATCCAGTATAAGACCAAGTACTCGCCCAACACCAATAAAATATTGTCTTTTTCCTACACAGCCATTACTCTCATGTTAAATCCCATTATCTACAGCCTGAGGAACAATATGGTGAAGGGGGCACTAAGCAGGATACTCAGAACACTGAGCAGGATAATTTGGAGATAGTAATGATCAGTGATGACATTATTTTTTCCCCAAACAGATTATCCATTCACATCCTAAGGAAAAGAATTATGAAAACTTTGGGCAATGGCAGTAACTGAAGTGTCATAAATTCTCTTTGGAATTGTATCCTGGGAGTATAAACTTAAATAAATCTTTCTGAATTAACCCATTGTTTAATCTCAGCAATAGCAATCAGTGCATAACAAGAAAGGTGCTTAACAAAGAGGTTCTTCATTCATTTGTCCTACCTATAGTTTTGTTTGGTACCATTTATCCAGACAACCTCACACTAAGACTAGCTTTCAAATGATTCTTTCTTGCTCTTCTGTCTGTTTTCACCTGGATCCAGGGAAAAACTTTTAATTCAATTCCAAGTATCTTTATTTGATTGTGGCATTCTGAACCTAGTAAAATGTTGTTTTACGAAACCACTGAGGAAGGTGGGAGTAGAATTTATAGAAGATGTTTCCTGAAATGGTTTTTTAACTATTTATTTATGGAGAGAACATAAGCACTTCATGCCTGCATTCCTGTTTACATGCTAACCTTCTCTTAGATGTATTGACCCCAGTAATCATATAACAAAATAAAGCAAACATAGTCAAATAAATATATGAATGAATGACATGCATGAAGTAGCTTAATCCTTTTACATATGCTTCACACAAATCTCAGTTAAACACAGCTTTCTAAAGAGCTGAACACAGTCTACTTTCTAAAGAGTACATTTTCTCAGAACTCATAGATGTTGCAGAGTATAAGCAAGTCACAAATTCTGTTTGCAAAAGCTGTCTTGTGAAATGTTTTGTTTTACAACAAGAGTCCGGACCATACAGAATTTCTTCAAAGCCTTCAGAATTGCCTCATGTTCAGAAAAAATAGAACTTGAAAAACTATTTGCAAGAGTATCACCTCCTGACTCCAGTCACTAACACATATTCTCTCCATTGGCGAGGCTAGACAATTTGAATCTAGAGGAGCTCCTACAGTTTTGTTCCAGACCCCTCTGCAGGTTAAAAGATGGAGACTGATGTCAGAAGGGATGACCAGGACTACAAAGACAATGTCACTAATGCAAAGTCCCTTGTTGAAACAGATGTGAATTTGTCTCAATTGCTGGAGAATATTGGTAGATGGTATCCAAAGCCATCACTATTTTGCTGGTTAATAGCACTCACAATTTCGCTAAAAACATCTTCTCTCTTTTTGGGAATGAATATGGAGCTAGAGGGATGCTCCTTTTTTTCTGTTATATTAACGGCTAACCATCAAGTTAGCTCTCACCATTATATCTTTTCTGTCAAATGCAGGCATGTTTGACTTCAGCTGCAAATCAGATTGTATTATATTTTTCTTGGAAGAATTAAAAAAGGACTATTTGTCTTCATACTCAGCCTTTTGTCATATCAGGAGTAACTCATTGGAAATAGAGGCATTTCATTACTTCAGAACTGTTGTGAAGGAGAATCCAGGTCCTTAGGTTGCCTGTGAGATTCTGTTTGAAATTTTATTCTGCATCTTTACTGTTTTCACACTAGTATGTGGGCATGCATGTTCTTTCACTGTTGTTATTTCTCCGCACCCGGTAGAATATATCAGCAGAGAGGGGAAAAATCCACCATAATATACTTCAACACTAGGGCTATGCAAAGCTTTGGTTCACAATTTGATTCAGAGAAGATTAGGCCCGATTTGGAGGCCAAATCTCTGAATCTGAATCGAATCACTCTAAGCTTAAAACTTTCCGAATCTATTCAAAGCCTCCAAATCGATTCAGAAAAGATTCAGGAAAGATTCAGAGGTTTGGAGGTAGTGTTTCGGGGAAACAGAAACTTAGAAATGGGAAGGAGAGTGGGGCGGGGCGGGCAAAGGACTGACATCTCTAGCTGGCCAGTGAATGTGATTTCTCCCTGAGTCCCCTTCCAATCACAATGTCTCAGGGAGGGACATAGAAACAAAATAAAAGCCTCTGTCTGCAGGTTTTCTGTGCCTTTTGTGAGCTGTTTCACCTGAGTGAGCAACAGTGTTTGAAAAGTACTGGACTGACTTGGCTTCCTAGTCAGTCACCTGCTCCTTTTTGCCCTTAGAAAGGATTGGATAGGATATAGCTTAGCTGAGCTTAGAACCCCTCTACTTTACTTATCCAATTCAGAAAATACTATATATAGTTATTCATAATCAATCATCATACCAGTTCAATGCATTACCTGAATCACACTACATACAACGCACAGTTAAAAAAAACACACAACACAGAAGAAGTAGTTTCATAGTTGGTAGGGTCAGAAGGGACCTGAGCAGATCATCAAATCCAACCCCCTGCCATGGGCAGGAAAGAAAGCTGGGGTCAAATGACCCCAGCTAGGTGATTATCTAACCTCCTTTTGAAGATCCCCAGGGTAGAAGCGAGCACCAATTACCTTGGAAGTTCGTTCCAGATCCTAGCTGCCCTGACTGTAAAGTAGTGCCTCCTGATATCTAGCCTGAATCTACTCTCAGTGAACTTATGGCCATTATTCCTTGTTACCCCCGGTAGTGCTCAGGGGAACAGGAACTCTCCCATTGCCTGCTGATCCCCCTTGGCCAGTTTATAAATGGCACATTAGTTGCACATTCACGTTCATAATTCATATATCACATCACAGAAGAAGACACCATATATAGTTATTAATAATCAATCAATAATCATCGCAGCAGAGTCCACACACAACACAGAGCGAAGAAAACACACAACACAGAAGAAGTCAGACACACATACACCTTTTGCAGCACAGGAAAGATTAATATGAAGTGTGCTGGAAAGGAAGGTGCCAGGTCTTCTGGCAGGGGAGGGACAGGGGCTAGAGTGAGTAGTGGGAGAGCTAGAGTGGCAAGTTCCTGCTCCACGCCAAACATCATCTTCCCTAGCAGCCATGCGGCATCTGCTGCCAGTGGAAGGAAGGAATCAGACACACATACACCTTTTGCAGCACAGGAAAGATTAATATGAAGTGTGCTGGAAAGGAAGGTGCCAGGTCTTCTGGCAGGGGAGGGACAGGGGCTAGAGTGAGTAGTGGGAGAGCTAGAGTGGCAAGTTCCTGCTCCACGCCAAACATCATCTTCCCTAGCAGCCATGCGGCATCTGCTGCCAGTGGAAGGAAGGAAGTGGGAGAAGTACCTGACATCCCTGCACCTGCACCACCTCCTCTAACTCCAGAAATAGGCACCAGAAGCAGGATGACCATCTCCTCCACCCCAATTTCATCTTCCAGTGTGAGCTTCCCACTGCCAGAGGAGAAGCTGGAGCTGGAACCAGGGAACCTGAGCGGCTCGGCTAAAGCAATGTGGGGGACCAAGGAGGATATATATATATATATATATATATATATATATATACACACACACACACTGAGAGATCAAAGATGACAAAAATTTGGTATAAAGGAAGTCATGGAAAATCTGTATATTGGGATAGAAAGCCAGATTTTTTGCATGCTTGATGATGCAAAGGTATATACTTTTGTATCACAAGCTAATGTGTAACTCATAGTTCTTCTTTAGGATTGGAGATGGTAATATGATACAATTCAGTGTCAAGGGGAAGCAAATTACTTATGGATTTTGCTGTTGGCTACATCTCAGGAGAGGTGATGTAACTGACTAATCATAGCAGCAAACCTACCACCCAGAGAGTCACAAGAAAAGAGAAGGGAGGAGTTTTTTAAAGCAGATTGTGCAGTTAGAGCTCTTAAGCACAGTGGTGTTCTGGAAGCCTCAGGAAAATATATTCTGGACTTGTGATTCATTTTTAGTTGATAGCTTTTTCAATATTGCCATAACCAACACCATGCAAAAGAGTAACAAGGGCACTATAACTTTGTGGTTCTATTCAGCTGCTGCAGATTGTTAGGATGTCCACCACTGAATTAACACCAATTCTGGACAGTGAGTTGTGGACCCTGGAGCCATGTACTGAGCCACATAATTAGCAGAAAGCAAGGAACATCAGAGAAGGATGAGAACCCCTAGTTCTGTATATACCAGTAGAAGACAAAGACATTTATAAAAAGATGGCTGATGGAGGCATAGATACATAGATAGGAAGACAGAACAAAAGGAAAAAGAAAGGTGATAAAGATGGAGTGAAACACAACAATTTCTTTGCACAGCCCTTGCAGAATTCCCACATCAGCAGTTCTTCAGCTTCTTGAATAACTAATGTGCTGTAAGTACATAAAGCTTTATATTACCTTCTCTGAATTTATATTTATTATCTTTATTATTGTTAATAGCAATAATAATCTCTCACAATCAAATCTGTTGTTTGGATTGTACTGAAAGACTCAGTTAAACCACTACCTGTACCTTTTATTAATTTCAGGTTCTTAAAATTCTAAATGAGATGGTGGAAAAGCATTGTTCTGGGTAGTAGGCCTGTGAGAAGTGGCTAGTATTTGCTTCCAATTCGGATATGGCTGATTCGGGGGACAGTGATTCTATTCAGTGACTCGAATCACTGTCCCAATTCGATTTTGCTGGATCTCCAAATCTCCAAATTGGGAATCAGCCAGGCCAGGCCAGGCCGATCCCTTACCCCTCTTCCAGCCCACCCCATCTCCAGGCACTTGTTTTAAAAAAAAATCCCTGGCTCACTGGGTGCTGCCAGGTAGGGGAGGTGGGGGGCTTTGCACGAACCCCCGACCCCCCTTCGCTCCCACAGTCCCCCCATGGGTGCTGTCCAGACCAGCTCTGACTGTTTAATAAGAAAAACAAAACCCCCCAAAACCCCAGACTCACAGCTCCTGCTGCTCCACACCATGTGGGGGGCTCTGTACAAGCCCCTGAAGCCCCGAGTCTGCTGTAGAAGTGGTGATTCCTGGCTTTTCTTCTTTTTTTTTTTTTCTTACAAGGCCAGAGCTGGCCCAGAGGGGCACCCGCGGGGGGGCTGGGGAGCAGGGGAGGGATCGGGGGCTCATGACAGAGCCCCCCCATGCAGCAGGGAGAAATGGGGGGCAGCGGGGATCGCCCCCCACACCCAGCAGCACCCGCTGAGCAGCAGGGCTTTTCTTTAAAGTATTGAGCTAGGGCAGAGGGGGCAGCCATGGGGGGGGGCTGGGGGGAACAGGAGGTGGTCACGGGGGCTTGCAGAGCCCCCATGGTCCCCTCTACCCTGCCCCACCCCTAGTACTTACCAGCTCAGAGTCCGGCTGCAGCTCCCTGCTGCAGCCACCGGGGACTGCCCGAATCCTCAAAGCTCTTCGAATCTTTTCAGAAGATTTGAAGAGCTTTAAATCAATTCAGACCTTTAAAATGGTCCCCTTATTTGATTCGAATTTGGAGATCCAGTTACCATATCGGGCCAAATCTCCTCTGAATTGAATCAACACCCAAAGCTTCACATAGCCCTACTAGGTAGTACTATTTTTATATTTTTCTGTCTATATATGTAATAAAACATTTACATGTAGGTATCATTAGTATGATTATATTCTACTACCAGTTTTTGTTGTTGTTTGTTTATATGTTTTAATGAAGACAAGATGGCAAACATTTATTTAAGCAGTCATGGAAACCTTGAGCTAGATTGACTTGAAGATATCTAGTCTGTGCATGAAACCAAAGCAGAACAAAAAAATGCCTGCATCATCCAACCCAAATGCTTGTCTAATCCATTTTTGGAAAAGAAGATTGTTACTTATGGCATAAAAGAGCTGTTCAGTTATGAGCAGAACTGTCTACAGTAAAACACCTTTTAGCCAAATAACCTAGTGGGGTACCTGCTGAGGGAGTAGACATCCAGATTGTAGCTCCACCTCTAGAGGAAAGTTAAACAAAGCAGTCTAATCACCAGCCTAAAATAATGAGGGCCAAACTTTGTGCCAAGCATGCCACAAATTAAGCCCTACTCCTTCCCCAATTGCCTTTCAAGTCCTCTTCTCCAGCATGATCTGCAGCTCTGCTTTCTTTTCCCAGCCCTATCCACAGCCATGCTACATGCTCCTCTCTGATCTGCCATATGCCACATACAGAAGCTGCCTGTGCCTCTTGTGGCACACGTGCCTCAGGTTGACCACTCCTGATCTAGACACTCACTTGATTGTCCCTGGTCTCCTGTTTCCAGCATACTATGTCAAGAACAAAAAATTAGCATCATAGTAGTTTGCTAGGAGCCCAATTTCCTTAACAAGTCTTAGATAAGCTGAATGCCATTTAGTTTGACAGTTAGTCACCTGAACTGAAAAAAATAGAAGTTCAGAGTTTGGATCATAAATTGAATAACTACAACAACCCCTTGTCACAAATCCCACTAATCTGCAGAATGATTTCCATTAAAAAATAATGCCTATGGACCACTCCTATTGAACATGCTCCATACACTATCGCAGGCAGTGCTTTATTACAAACTTCTTGAAAGAGTCAAAATTTTTAGTTATGCAGTTACTTAGACAGCACTTATGTAAGTGAAACAAGAGTTTACAATTATCCATAAATGTTTCATTAAAAAAGTGGTGCCTTAAAACCACTCAGCCACTCATCATTCAAGCTACAAGGACAATTTCCAATAAAATCTTTTACAAAAGGAAATGAAATGTTCAAGGCCATGTAAAATGTGTTCTTTCCTCAGAAATCTTTATTATTTTTTCATCAGAAAAAGTTATAATCTTTGATAGTTACTCGTTTTTCAGATTCTGGGAAAAAAATAAAAACTATATTTCCAATATGTCTACTAATATATACTATAATATATTAAATATATAAACAAATATATAAATAAAGGTATACAGATCTCAGGTAGGTAGCAATCTCTCTATTGGAAATAAAAAAAAAAAGAAAAATGAAATCTAAAAACACTTGTCGAAATCAATTAGCTTTCCAGTTGAAGTTAAAATATTAACAATTGTTATTTCTGTCTTGCAGAACACAGACATGTTCCCACCAGAGATCTAACATCAGCCCAAGTACAGAAAATTGACATGATAGTGCATTTTCCTGGAGGTTCAGTTTTCCAGGTCTTGAACATCCTGAGTGTAGTTCTGAGCCAAAAGAGGATGCAAGTTGGAAAATACAGAAGCTGACAATTCTGATCAAGTACTCATTAACTATATCCCTTTCCTGTCTAAAATCCTACCTCTTTTCAGGGTTTATTCTGCTGCATAACACTTAAGTATCCTTCTTGAAACTGAGAGTTACAAAAAGGCATGTTGTCTCTTGTTTGGGGCAAGAATATGTCCTGAATTATACTTGAGTAACCCATGTTAATATCTGTAGGACTCAACAAAGGTAACAAAGGGCAGAACTGATTCTCTTTCATTCAATTCCAGATTAGAACTAAAATGATGACGTTAGTCAATCAAACAGCAATCACTGAGTTCATTCTTTTGGGATTCTCTAATCTCCACCAGTTCCAGCTTCTCCTTTTTTTGGTGATTCTCTTTATTTATATCATGACCCTGTTAGGGAATATTCTTATCACCCTTATTACAACGATAGATCCAGCTCTTTCCAGCCCTATGTACTTCTTTCTCCGCAATTTGTCCTTCCTGGAAGTCTGTTTCACATTAGTTGTTGTCCCCAAGTTGCTGGTGAATCTTATATCCAAGAATAAAGTAATCTCCTTCTCTGGGTGCATGACACAGATGTTCTTCTTTTTCCTCTGGCACTGTAGAGTGCTTCCTTCTGGCTGCCATGGCCTATGACCGCTATGTTGCTATATGCAATCCTTTGCATTACAGTGTTATTATGAAAAGGAGGGTTTGCATCCAACTAGTGCTGGTCTCATGGATCTCTGGATTTCCTGTGGGGATTGTGCAGATCACATGGATTTTCACTTTCCCATTCTGTGGGCCAAATGAAATGAATCACTTCTTTTGTGACAGTCCCCCTGTGTTGGAGCTGGTGTGTACAGATTCCTCTTTGAGATGTATGTCCTTGTGGCCACTATTATAATTATTGTGATCCCCTTTGTGCTGATCCTGGTATCCTATGCCTGTATCCTCTCCACTGTTCTGAAGATGAGGTCAGCAGAGGGACAACACAAAGCCTTTTCTACTTGCTCCTCTCATCTCATGGTGGTGACTCTGTTCTATGGCACAGGCAGTTTGACCTACATCCGGCCTAAAACCAGTTACTCTGACACCAGAAAGCTATTATCTCTGTCCTACGCAGTCATTGTCCCTATGTTAAATCCTATTATCTACAGTCTGAGGAACAATGAGATGAAGGAGTCCCTGAGGAGAATACTCAGAAGGAAATTATATGTATTCTAGTCATTTTCCTGTCATTCATTCTTCTAACATTAGTACATATTATAACTCAGTGCCTGGCCCTGGTTGAACAATATGGGGTTAAAAATTTGCCTATACATTGGAGGGGAAATCAGTGATATTAAGACTTGGTGTAATAGTACTGCTTTCTTTTTGCTTAGGCCCAACAATATATGCATCAGTCTTAGATCAGAGCAGGCTTCAAATAGGATGATGCCAATCCTTTGTTCAAGAATTGCAAACAAACTACTGTTCTTGTCTCCCCAAGAGCAACTTCAAGAACTGATTGTAAGCATGGTCAAGACACGCAGCATTTGCTCTTGTTGCTCTTGCCTCTCCTTTTTTCTCAGAAAGAGATGCGAGATCCACTACATAATATCTTGAATATATAGGGCTAAGTGTAACACAGCCTCTTCCAAAGTCAACAATTGTTCACATGCTGAAAAAAAGAAATCAATATACTCTATATAACAATACTAGTCTGTCACATGTATTATTTTGTTGCTGTAAGAAAGATAATGAAAATAAAACTTACTCCTTGCACTCTTATATTTGTGACATATCATAGGAACATAAAATCATAGGATAGTGCAGATGAAAGGGATCTCATAAGATCATCTCTTCCATCCCCCTGCTAAAAGTGGATAATTCCTGACTAAACCATCCCAACCAAGTGCCTGTCTAACCTGCATTTGAAAATTTCCAGGGATGGAGACTCCACAAAAAAATCTCTACGTAGTTTGTTCCAATGCCTGACCACCATCATAGTCAGAAAGTTTCTCTTAATCTTCAACCTAAATATCCTCTGATGCAGCTTGAGCCCATTGCTGCTCATCCTGTTCCCTATGGCAACAGAGAAAAGCCCATCTCCATGCACTCTGTAATCTCCCTCCCTGCCCTGAGCCTTCTCTTCTGTAGGCTAAATATCCCTAGTTATTCAGCCTTTCCTCATAAGTCTTATTTCCCAGGCCCACGATCATTTTTGTTGCCCTGTGCTGGACTCTTTCCAAACTGTCCACATCCTTCTTGATCTGTGGGGACCAAAACTAGATGCAGTACTCCAAGTGAGGCCTCACCAGAGCTGAATAGGGTAGAAAAATCGCTTCTCTTTATTTGCAAGTGACACTGTGTGCCTACAGAAGTTTAAGGGAACCCAACAGACTTCAGGCAGACGCCTGCTCAAAACAGGACTATCCCCAACTAGATCATTCCAGCCAAATTTTGTCTAGTCGTATCTCACAAACCTCCAAGGACAGAGAGTCCACAACCTCTCTGGGTAACCTGTTCCAGTGTTTTACTACCCTGCTAGTGATAAAGTTATTCCTAATATCTAACTTAGACTTCCCTTGCTGAAACTTGAGATCACTAGTCCTTATTCTGTCATCTGCCACCACTGAGAACAGTCTAGCTCCATCCTCTTTTTAACCACCTTTCAGGTAGTTGAAAACTGCTATTAAATAACCACTTAGTCTTCTCGTTCAAAATAAATAAGCCCAATTCCCTTAGTCTCTGCTGATAAGTCATGTCCCCCAGCCCCCTCACCATTTTTGTTGCCCTCTGCTGGACTCTCTTCAATTTGTTTACATCTATTATGTAGTTGGGGTCCCAAAACTGGACATAGTACTCCAGGTGTGGCCTCACCAATGCTGAATAGAGGGAAAGAATCACTTCCCTTGCTCAGCTAGTAAAGCTTCTACCAGTGCAGTCCAGTATGCCATTAGCTTTCTTGGCAAAAAGGGCATACTGTTGGTTCATATTCAGCGTATTGTCCACTGTAACCTCCAGGTCATTTTCTGCATTGCTATTGCTTAGCCAGTCAGTCCCCAAGCTGTTCCAATGCATGGAATTGTTCTGTCCTCAATGCAAGACTTTGCACCGTATTGAACCTCATGAGATTTCTTTTGTTGCAATCCTTCAATTTGTTCAGGTCTCTCTGAATCCTAGATTTACGTTCCAGTGTATCTACTACTCCCCCCAGCTTGATGACATCTGCAAACATTCTGAGGGCGCACTCCATCCTATTGTCCAGGTCATTAACGAAGATATTGAACAAAGCCAGCCCCAGGGCCAACCCCTAGGGCACTCCGTTTGATACCAACTGTCAAGTAAACCTCAAGCCATTGATTACTACCCTTTGAGCCTGACAATCTAGCCAGTTTTCTACCCACCTTGCAGACCATTCATCCATTCCATACTTCCTTAGCTTGCTTGTGAGAATGTTGTGGGAGACTGCATCAAAAGCCTTGCTAAATTCAAGGTATATCACGTCTGCTGCTCTTCCTACATCCAGAGAGCAAGTCATATCATCATAGAAGGCAATCATGTTGGTTAGGTATGACTTGAACTTGGTTGCTGACTTTTCCTAATTACCTTCTTCTCCAAGTGCTTAGGAATGGATTCCTTGAGGACCTTCTCCATGATTTTTCCAAGGACTGAGGTGAGGCTGAACAGTGTGTAGATGCCTGAATCCTCCTCCTTACTTTTCTTAAAGATGGGTAGTGTATTTGTCCTTTCCCAATCATCTAGGACATCTTCCAATTGCCATGAGTTTCCAAAGATAATGACCAGAGGATCTGCAATCACATCAGCCATCTCCCTCAGTATCCTTTGGTGCATCATGTCTGGCCCCATGGATTTGTAAACAGTAAATATCCAGATTTTCTAAATAGTCCGAAATCTGTTCTTTTACCACAGTTGGCTGCTGACCTCCTCCCCAAGCTGTGCTGCCAGGTACAATAATCTGGGAGATGTGCAATAATCTGGAAACTGACCTTCCCTGTAAAGACTGAGGTGAAAAAGGCATTGAGTACTTCAGCCTTTTCCATATCATCTATCACTGGGTTGCTTTCCCCATTCAGTAAGGGATCTTACTTTCCCTGATCTTCCTCTTGTTGCTGTCATACTTGTAGAAACCCTTCCTGTTACCCTTCTCATCCCTTGATAGCTGCAACTCCAATTTTGCTGTGGCCTTCCTGATTTCATTCCAGCATGCCCAAACAATACTCTTTTATTCTGCCATAATAGTTTGTTCAAGCTTCCCTTTTGTGTTTTAGCTCACTGAAAAGTTTCCTGCTAAGGCAAACTGGTCCTCTGTCATACTTGCTACTCTTCTGTGCATCAGAGCACATCAGAATCTCTCTTTGGATACACAGCTGGGATAAAGAACCATGTCTGGAAGGGATAGCCATGGTTACCTGAACAAACAGAAAGGGAGACATCCATGAGAATGAGGCCTTGCCTGACTGGGCAGTGCCTGCCTAGCCCAGTACCTTCTGCAGACCAGCCTGAGTAATATTCTAGTGCACTCAGGTGCAGGGCCCGTACTCCTCTGGTGGAGGATATAGAGGGGGAGCTCATTACCTAGCAGACAGCTGAGTGAAAATTTCCTGCAACAGATGCACCTCAAGAGAAATTACTGGGATCACATGGAGGTATCATGCATTGCTGGCCCTAGTAACCTGGTGATAACATTGGTGAAGTTGGTGGAAGCACTGGTGGCCATCATCATCATTTTCAGGCTTTTGGTAAAGTGAGTACTGACAAATAAACAGGATTCTATGGATTCTATGGGATCTTCTGTGCATTGCTGTGTGTGCCATACATAAAACTCAGATCTGGTAGGACATTGCTAGTTTGCAAGAACTCTTGCCCATGACATCTCTGGGCACTGAGTTTTTCAGGGAATATGATGGATTCCAGGGAATGTAGAATGATGGAGTTCAGAAGCTATTTCAGGTTCCTAGAGACTGTGCATTGCCTTTGCAAGGAGACTGAAGCTCAGAAAATAATGAACTTGTTGGGCAGTGAAAGGGCAAGGTTGGTGTGGTAGAAGGCCTCCAGACTGCTCCACAACAGGACCCAAAGGTATCTGGAGAAGTATCTAGAAGTATATGGCATCCACTATGAGGCTACAATGCTACTGCCTATATGGATATAGCCATGGACAGGCTGGCCACATGGTCAAGCACAGGACTGCCCTTGTGCAGTATGGAGCCACTGAATTGCAAGGACAATTCCAAGGTAACGTCATATTCCACTTTCGGCCATTTTCCACCCAGTCCTTCTCTGACAGTATCACACTGCTCACTAGTCAAGAGGCTGACTACCTGTTACCCCCAAGGGTTGCCTTCCAGCCTCCCAGTATTTTCTGTCTATATACACATGATTTCTGGTCCATGGATGGGTACTCAGGCTGTCCCAAGCCTGTCCTTATGTGACCCTACATCCCCCACTTATCCCTTTTAGTACTAATGTGCTCCTTCAGCCTCAAGTGCCTACAGCTATTCCACATCCCTTATACCTATTTCTTTCTGGGGTCTCCCTTGCCCATATCTGTTACACTGCCTGATTTTTAGTCTCTGCTTCTCTTTTTTTATACATTTACACATGGCCCCCAGATCCCCTTATATGCACTCTGGGTGCAATCAGCCATAACGTATTTCAGCAGCTACACTTTGAGGAAGTGGAAAATCCCTGCTTCTAGTATTCATTGGTGTGCCCGCCTCCTTGCGATGATTCGCTCTCGTGCCGCCTTTGCTCGAGCCACTGACCTTGCTTAGCAGGGACCTTTATGCAGACCCCAGGGGGCTCCTCGGCTACCTTCAGGGGCCCCCCCAAACTCGCCTGCCATGAGTTTGAATGATCTTTCAGTGAAGGGGGTCCCCTCTGAGGATGCCTCCAGAGCTGTCATGTGTCACGTACATGGGGCTCCAACCTACCCTACACCCCAGCCTAGCGCCAACCTTTGAGATGGGCCTCCGAGTCTTTTGTAGCAAGCCCCTGCTGATATCCTCCCTGGTCCCTGCATCTCCTCTTATGGATGAGTACCCTGGGCCCTGACCGGACTCGGGGGGTTTGGCAACTCTCAGCCTTTGGGCTTGTTTTCTTCGGTGCCCTAAGCCTTATGTCTGATGCTGCTGGCCCTCACAGGGTTCACCCATGATTCCTCTCTCACCCTTGGGTGACATCCTGGCTACCCTAGCCTGTCGCTAAGAGCTCCGCTAATCCACTCTCACCAGGGAACTACCATAGACTAACCCTAAAGGGGAACATAAACAATACCCTCACCATAGCCCCTTGCCCTGCCGTGAAACAAATTAATGAAACCAGCAATGCGACTACCAGGGGAGCGTGACCAAAGGGACAACCAAAGGAAAAGGAGCGCCCCGTACTCTCCTATCCCTTAACACCACTAACGCCCCAGGCTGGCGCGTCCTCTGGGTTGGGGTCCATGTCTTCACCCCAGTCGGGGTCTCTCTCCCCTTCCCTCCAGGAACTGCCTCCACCCTGGAGCCACAGCCCCTGTTGCCTCTGGTGGGAGCTCCTACACCAGCTCTCACTGTAGCCTCTGCTGACTTCACTGGTAGCTTCGCTGATCCTCTGTTGGTCTCCTCTAGCATGTGGATCTCTCGCAGCTCCTGCTGCCTCTGCCGGTCTCCCTGCCGATGCCTCTGGCTCCTGCTGGTCTTCCCCGGCTAGGGGATCCTCCACTGCTCCGGCTGCCACTGCTGCCATCACTGCCTCTGTCGCTGTCGCTGCCACTGCCACAGATCACAGTGGCCAAATGCCCTCCTCCTCGTGGCCTCTTGCCACTCCTCCAGTCCCCGGCGTTCTTTCTCCTGTGCTCTCACGGCTGCTTTTTATCTTTGCTGGGTTGCGTCTCCTCATGACGTCACCTGGCCTCAGCTGGATATGGGTGCGGCTGACAAACTGCGCAGGCGGTTTCACCCCCATGCGCTTCCTCACTCCTCCCGGCTCCTGCAACAGGTATATCGTCTTTTTTTTTTTTCCTCCTTGGTCTGGGGTTTGCCTCAGACAAGGCTTCCTCCTCTCCTGGCCCTGTGCCCCTGGGACAATTGGGTTCAATAAATGCAGGAATACATGAATGAGAAAAACTAAACAACAACTTTACTTCTGTAGCAGTAGGCAGGCCCTTTGACTCTCTAACTAGTTAGCTGCTACCTAATTCAAGGATCATCTCTCAATTGTGAATTTTCTCCGTCTCCTCTAAGGGAGCATCTCTAAATTATTACTTCTATCAGTTACATCCTCCTGCTTAACAATCACTATAAAAATCAATTAGCAATCACCTACAGAGGAGAGGCTACTAGCACAGCACACTGAAGTGAGTCTTTTTTTTTCCTGATAGCCCTGAAAGAAGGGATGGCCTTGCAATGTCTTTGTGAGCACAAAGGATTGGTACATATGTAGGATTGGTACATATTGTGTAAATAGACAAGCAATATTATAAATGTGCTTAATACTCTTCATCACTGTTTTTTCCTCCAGAAAGTAAGTAGGCTATAGGTCTCCAAATATCTGCTATCCAAAAGCAGTGGGTCAAAGCACATGTCAAAACAGGGCTCTGGTGTTGGGAAAAAAAAGAACACATTCATTGTAGGTTAACATAATTTAATTTTCATGTAAATTGTGCTCCTGAAGACCTCATTCACCTTGCTGTTCTTCAGGCTGTAGATAATGGGGTTTAAAATGGGGTATGTATGATAGAGACAAGAGTTGTCTAATATTAGGGAAATAGCTTGTATTGGAGGGGAAATATGATAAGCTACATGTGCCATACAGCACATATCATGAAATGAGAGGAGCAAGCAGAGAAGGCCTTGTGCCTTCTCTCTGCTGACTTTATCTTCAGGATGTGGCAGGCCACCTTTGTCTCTCCCCAAGGTCTCTGCTCTGTGACAGTTTGATAAGGATGGGCCCAGAAGAGAGACACATCCTTACCCTATCTCTTTAGATAACCTGAGCTGGACATATTCCTGAGGGAGTGGGGAAACCTGCTCCCTCTGCCTACGTGACTAGCATCACATACCTGAGTGAGTGGCTTCCTTCCTGGTGGGCTAGAGACCGCCCAGCAACTAGTGATGTATTTCAAATTGGTTGGCTGACAGTCAACAGGTGCTGGCCTCCATCAGAACAGGTAAATGAGGTCACAAGGGCTATACAAGTTAAGTTAAGGACTGCCTAGGAGGAGGGCAGCAGCCATGAGAGATACTCAGGAACAAAGAAGAGTGGTACCATCTCTCAAAACTCATGATCAAGGAACTGCCTGCCTTCAGAGGGAATCTCCAACAGCCTCTGGATGATACTTGTGAGTAAGCTAACTGAGATCCAACTAGATTTATAGCTTGCACTAACTCAGATGTGAGATCAAAGGCTACCCCAGTCACAGGAGTTTGCTCTATGGGATTTCTCTGATATTGTTCTACCCTGTACCCTATTCTAACCCTACCCTCTGTAACCAATAAAGTTCTCCTTTGTGACTGGTATAGGAGACTTATTGAGGGGTGGGTTTCATTATGCCTAGGAGGCCCCTTGGGTCTGCGGACTAAGGGAGACTATCCTTTTTGGCCCTCGACTTGGGGAAGTGCCCCAAGTTCTCGTATTGGGTTGAGTACCCATAAGACTATTAGGCCTGTCTCTCCCCAAGGACACAGGACCCAGACAGTCCCTTCTCAGGGTGGTGGCAGCACATGTTACCCCCAGACTCTGCAGTGGGGCTCGAAAGGGGGTCTGCCAGGGCTTAGGCACCCCTGTAGGGACACATGGAGTCTGGAAGGTGGACGGGCATAGTGAGGTGGGAGGCTCAATGCAGGACCTCCCCCTACTGGCCCGCCACACAGGACAGTGTAGAAGATACAGCTATAGCATACCAGTAGAAGACTAGCCGAGGGCTTGATAATAATGCGAGTGACTGTGATAGAATACAAGGTAAAGAGATACGTTTCTCCACATACCAGCTCTATCACTGAGGGAGTGTCACAGAAAAAAAAAAAAAGTTCATTACATTGTGCCCACAGAAGCAGAAACTATAGAGCTATACTATTTTCACAATACCCACAGGAATACCTGAGCTCCTGAAGGCCATCTGTATCAGGGTACCAACTCCCCTGTTTAGAATAATAGTATAGCATAGGGAGTTGCATATAGCAATATAAAGTGAATTTAAGAATAAAGTGCACTTTTACAAATGCTCCAGGAGGGGTGGGGAGTACTTCAACATCCGTGTACTTAAAAATGGTGGTGGGGGCACTTGAACTGAAGGTTGTTGAGCTTTAGATAAAGCATCCCACATCCATTTTTAAGTGTGAGGACAATGATACACAAAACACAGGAGACAATTAATTGAGTCTGATATGTGCTTGTGTATAGGCAACCAAGTGCTTGTGGGTAAGAAATTTCTTTCATAAATTCTACTTGTTTTTCTACTCATAGTACTTGTTTTTATGCTATATTGTCCCTTTACAGATGGCTGAGAGTATAAGAAGGACTCTAATGTTCCAAGAAGGGTAAAAAAAGAATATCTGTTCCATCTATCCATAGAAAGAAATGGTTTTATTCTTGGAGATTAGGTTATTCCGTAGTGTGAGATTAATCAAGTTGGCTCCAATGCATTCTAATCAGAACGTGTAAAAATGCCCTTAGATTTTACATAATTAGAATTGTCAGCTTCTGTAATTCCCAGTTCAGGAATTCAGTTGTGCTCTTGAACTGCATTTTTGCATTCATGTTCTGGCAGGAAAACTGGAACCTTAGCAAAAAGCACTGGAATGTTAGTTCTCTCTTCTTAAACTGTAATCCTGGAGTGGATTGATCTTTACGTATTCACGAGTTTCTTTTCTGCAAGTTACAAGAAAAAAGAAAAAAAAAACTTGTCAGGAATACCACTTTTTTGTTGTGTTTTTTTCCTCAAAGGAAGCATCAATGTTTTATTGCATTTTTTCAATTCTTTTACAAAATATTACCTATTGAAAAATATTATGTATGTGAATAACAAATGCACAAAAAAAAAAAATCTCTGTTCCATTTCGGAGGCATTCAAGAATAAGGGTTTGCAACAAAACTCTACTTTTGGGAGGGCAGGATGGGTGTGAGAGGAAAAAGATGGCCACAACTCATAAAAACCCCCCAAATTATTACTACTTTCAAGGAAGTGTATACCGAGGTATTTCCCAGCTGAGGTGTTACAGAATAGCAGACCACCTTTGCACAACAACATCCTTGGGTACAAGATGATGTCATATTTACCCGTGTGCCACCAGGTCTGGATAGACTCATCATCATGAGCCTAAGTCATAATGCCCTGTTATCAGGCCACCTTAGAACTGGGAGGGAAAAAAAAAAAACCCAAAAACCTACTGGATAATCGTTTACTACTTTTGACAGCCTTGGTGTAGGCATTTGTCTACTCTTGCAATGTTTGTGTCTGCATCAAGAGACCCCCTTCTCACATTACCATGGTTGTGGTCCACAATCTCTCTATACCTCATTGTACAGCTGCCAGTCTTGAACAATTGCTCTACAATCCTGACAGTAACAAAGCAACTCACTAAAATGGTCCATTTATCCCATGTATGGGCCTTCCCTCAGCAAAGGATACAGCTTGGCTGTGGTTGCACTATGTTGTTTGCCTCCATAGCCTTCCAGATTGTATAGTATCTGACAAGGAGTCCCAGTTAATGCCATGATTTTGGCAGAAAGCCCTACACATACTAGGAGTCTGTGCGGAACTCACATCAGCCTACCATTCCCTCACAAATGGCCAGGCTGAGAGAAAAAAAAAAAAAACAGGTCTTGGAGCAGTACCTCTAGTGTCCCAGAATATCCAACAGGACAATTGGTTTTCCTTCCTAGCACTTGCAGAGTTTACCTTCCAATGACTCTGTACATGTCTTGACTGAGTGAAGCCTGTTGTTTGCCAACTAAGGGTTCCACTCCTAGTTGCATTCTGCCTTATCCACCTAGTCCAACAATCCCATGGTGATAGCTGGGTACCCCACATGCATAAGGCCCAGGAGAAATTAAAAAGCCACCTGGAGAAGGCAAAAGAGGACCATAAGCAACAGGAAGACCAGCATTAATGAGGTCTACCTACTCAGTGGGATAGAAAGTGTGGTTATGATCTGAATACTTCCATGCAGACCAGCTTTATGGAAGCTGAACCACAGCTACCAAGCCTCCGGACACTGAAGATTCACTTAGTACATCATATATCACTAGTCAATCCATATAGAAAAGTCTTTCTTACTTCAGATCCAGTCTCCACCACTACTCATAACAGTCCAGGGTAGTTTAGACTCAAAGTGGACAGAGATAAACCCGTATTACTCAATAGGCTGGGAGGTATACAGGCCCAAAGATCACATGTGGGAGCCAACAGAAAACATCCATGCGTGCAAACTGCTGTAACAAAATCTGTGACGAGCACCCAGGGAAACTCAGACTCCCAAAGGCCTACCATTAAGGAAAGGGGGAGGGATGGATGTCAGGCTGCAACCTCAACCCTGAGACCCTACCAGGCAGTATTGCTGCACATGCAAGCCTACACAGCCCTGTGGTGAGTAAGCCAGGCATGTCAGAAATGGCCTGAAGTTTTCAGTAAGGCTAACCCTCTCCCATTCCCCATCACCAGAGTGGCCAGCTGGGGTTAGCTGATCCTCCACTTCTGTCATGTAAACCCCTTGCCTGGAACAGGAAGTATCCAAGCAATAGTGTTTGCCTTGTTTTGCTATTTCTGCTTACTCACTCCTTTTCTTCACCATCTGCATGATCTCCAAGCTTCATGGTTGGGTTTGCTTCTTGACTTCACTCTTGTCTTGACCTCCAGGCTTCTTGACTCAGCATCTAGAGTGCTCCTAGACCCTGGTTTTGGCTTGACCTCCTGACTCCCTGATTTGGTTTGTCCTCAGATTCTGTTTACCCATCCCAACCCTGGTTTGGTGGCTTAACCCCTGAAGGGCCCCAAACCTGGCTGTCCATGTCCCAGTGTGACATTAGCCTAGTCACAATAAAGGAGAAGAACCCCCCCCCCCCACATACACACACACAAACACCCATTTTCTGAAATAGAGATCACAGCAATGCTTATGTGAGAAGAGTTTTATGAACACAAATACATTATTGGCTCTGACATTTTTAGACACTATAGCAATAGGTGTTAAATTGGCCTGTGTGAATAGGGATCTATTTGATTTGGATTCAGCTGATTAAGAGGTCAGCAATTTGATTTAGAGACTTGGACTGCTGTTCTGAATCAATTTGGTTGAATTGGTTTCTGAAGATTCAGCGCCTATTCAGAGTGATACGGAGATTCAGCCATAGAATATGTGGAATCAATGAAATGACTATAACTTTGTCATTTTTTGGCTACTTCAGATTAAACTTGCATGGATGGTATCGCCATCTGAGGGCATAAAGGCTGCCAAGTTTCAAGGAGATAGGTTCAGGGGTTTCTGGGAAACTGCACTTCAAGCTGCCAACAAGAACTTGTGACATGGGTGACACTGTGTGCGTTAAGCCACAGTGTGGTGAAAACTGCAGGAATGGTAGCCCCTGCTGAGGCCATGAAGCCTGCCAAGTTTCAAGGATATCGGTGCAGGGGTCTTTGGCTTCTGTGGCCCTGCACCTCTGACTGCCAACAGGCAAAACTCATGACATGGGTGCTTGTGTGATTGACTGTGACTGTGTTAGGGCACGGGGGGGCGGGTGGAGGTGTGAAAGCTGCAGGCCTGCTAGACCCTGCTGTGGCCACAAAGCCTGCCAGCTTTCAAGGAGGTAGGTGCAGGTGGGTTCTGGGAAACTGTACCTCAAAGTCTTGAAAGAAAAATTCATGTCATATGTATGTATTAAGCCACAGAAGGCTTAAAACTACAGGGATGGTGGCCCCTATTGAGGGCATACAGCCTGCCAAGCTTCAAGGAGTTAGGTGTAGGGGTTTCTGGGAAACTGCACCTCAAGCTACCAATAAGCAAAACTCATGTTATGTTAAGCCACAGTGGGGTGAAAACAGGAAAGATGGTAGCCCCTGTTGAGGCCATGAACCCTGCCAAGTTTCAAGGAGATAGGTGCAGGGGGTTCTGGCTTCTGGAGCCCTACACCTCTGGAAGCTGACAGGCAAAATTCATGACATGAGTGGGTGACACTGTGTGTGTATTAAGGTACACCCTCACTGGCAATGGGGCCTCTACACAACACAGCCCCAGTGAAGCCTCCTCTTCCCCTAAAGCCTCAGTTCAGTCCACCACTTTACATGACAACAGGTAAGACAATCTGGTGTCTTTTAGTAGGACAACTGTCTAGTTAGAGAAATGTATCTTAGAAAGCTTTTGGGTTAAAAAACCCTTTGTCAGGTTCAGGAAGCACCTGTAGTTGGTATGTCTCCTGGTCCTGGATGGAAATAATAGTAAAGAAGCCAGAGGCTGGCCTGGGATGCAATGCAGGCAAGAAAGCCAGTCAGTGAAATGGGAATGGAGGCATCAGGGGGTGAGGAACAGGCTGGGGTGAGAGAGAGAGGGGGATGTATCAGCACAGGTAAAAGTGCCGAGGTACCTCGGGAGTCAGATGTCTGGCAGGTTGTAGTGTGTCAGAATTCCACTGTCTATAATGAGTCCGTGAGTTTCTGTACCTACTGCTCAGGAGGCTGATGAAGTGCAGTTCATAGGCCCAGCTCTGAAAAAGGCCCAGCTCTGAAAAGTGATTTGTAAATTCAAACAAGCACCTAACCTCATCACCAGCACTAAAGCCAACTTCCTACTGTTCAAAACACAAAACATGCCAACTATCTCCAGTACCCCCACAAACTGCACACCAGAATCTATCAAAGACAACAAAACCCAACTACCTGTGGGGGCACATTCCTCACCAAAATAACACTCTGCCTCCAGCCTCTCAGGCCTGATCCTGAGAGGGAACAATTTACAAACCACTTTTTATAGCTGGGCCTATGACCTTCACTTCATCAGCCTCCTAGCTACAGAAACTCATGGACTTCCCAGGTACCTCTGCACTTTTACCTGCGCTGCTAAATCCCCCTTCTCCCCCCCTGGCCTGTACCTCACCCCCTGAGCCTCCCTTTCCATTTCACTGACTGGCTCTCTTGCCTGCATTTCATGTCAGGCCAGCCTCTGGCTTCTTTACTGTTCCTACCATCCAGGACAAACTGAGACACAAACTGCAGGTGCTTCCTCAGCCTGACAAAGGGTTTTTCAGCCCAAAAGCTGGCATCCCAGGCAGCTAAGCTGAGCTCACCTGGAGCCTCACAATTCCACCGCAACCAGCAAGCCTCAGGCCTGTCAAAGACCTAACAGGTCTGGGCTTTCCCCAGCCAGGACTGTGCACACATGCATTAGCTGGAGGTTAAATAAAAGATTAATATGAAGCGTGCTAGAAAGGCAGGTGCCAGGTCTTGTGGCATGGGAAGGAGAGGGGCTAGAGTGGGTAGGGGGAGAGTTAGAGCTGCAAGTTCCCTTCCCCCACCCCAAACAGAGAGACATCTTTTCCTGAGGAGCCATGAGGCTTTTGCTGCCTGTGGAAGCAAGGAGGTGGGAACAGTACCTGACATACCTGAACCACCTTCCCTAACTGCAGAATTATGAACCAGCAGTAGAATGACTGTCTCCTCCACCCCAATTTCATCTCCCAGTGTAAGCCTCCCACTTCCAGAGGAGGAGCTGGAGTTGGAACCAGGAGACCTGAGTGCACACCAGGTCCAACACAGGGGGACTGTCACAGAAGAAGTGATTCATTTCATCTGGCCCAAAGAATGGGAAAGTGAAAAGCCATGTGATCTGCACAATCCCCACAGGAAATCCAGAGATCCATGAGACACACACTAGTTGGATGCAAACCCTCCTTTTCATAATAACAGTGTTGCACAAAGGATTGCACATAGCAGGCTTGTCCAACATACAGCCCACGGGCTGCCATGCGGCTCACCAAGCCATTTTCTGTTGCACATGGTGCTGTGACGGGAAATGAAAATAAACAGTGTTTACTTTTGTTCCCACCTCTTGTCCCCAAGCTCCTCAGCAGCTTCCTAATGGCTGCTGAAGGGCTGGGGAAGGGACAAGGTTCTCACACGCACTGCGTCAGCTTGACGTTGCCGACGCGGTATGTGTGGGGAGTAGTCATGTGCCGCTCGGAATAGGATGAGCCCAGCCAGAGCAGGAGAGGATCAGCTGCACTTTCCCCCTACCTGCATTGCTCAGTCCCGAGCGGCGCATGGCTCTGCCGCCGCCTCTGCTGGCTGGTGCCGACCCGGGAGGGTCTGTCCCATCCAGAGCAGCTTGCAGCTGAAGCTGGATTCCCATGTGCTGCCAGGGACAGGAGGAGGCAGGCCAGTCAGCTCCGGCCAGCAGAAGCAGCGGCAGAGCCATGTGCCGCTCAGGACTGACCGGCGCAGGTAGGGGGAAAATGCAGCTGAGCCCTGCCACTCCAGCCGGGCTCGTCACATCCTGAGCGGCACACGGCTCCACTGCCGATTCTTCTGGCTGGTGCAGACCCAGCCAGGCTCCTCCTGTCCCCAGCAGCACATGGGAAGCCGGCTTCAGCCGCATGATACTCCTGATGGGATGGACCCAGCCAGGTTGGCACTGGCCAGGAAAAGCGTCATGCAGCTGAAGCTGGCTTCCCACATGCTTCTGGGGATGGGAGGAGCCCGGCTGGGTCTGCACTGGCCAGCAGATTAGTATAATGTGACCAGCCTATGGCAGGGGAGGGGTCAGGCTCCCTATATCTGAGACCTGATGTAGGCTATGGCACAGAGACTCATTCTGGAACAACGTGCTAATAAACTTGTGTCTGTAACTGCCAGGATCTCAAGTAGCAGGTGGTTGATACATGGTAAGCTCATGTGAGTAAAGACTGCTTATAGCTTTCTGTGTGGCCTTCAAAATGTTTTTATCCTACTAAAATATGCCATACTTTGTGAGAGTCATTGCCTCTGTATGAGAAAGCAGAATCATAGCCACTGAACTAAATTCATGCCCCATGGGAATAATAACAATTCAGCAAAATGGGCGGGAAGGAAAAGCCAGAGTCTAAGTGTGCACCCTAAAAGAAGCCACGAAAGAGTCAGAAGTACAACCCTAGAACCAGGACAGCTATCCGGCGATGGCAGTCCAGTAGGCATGATGGGAATCCTCTACTCTCATGAGATTTAGGAAAGCAAGAGAACATGAGAGCAACATGTAGGCAGAGACAGTACAGGACCTTGGATCCATATTAATAAGTGAGGACAACTGTGTTCCCACTCTGCTCAGTGACTAATTGTGGGTACATCTTCACTAGCTTCAAGCCACTCAAACCTGCTGCCAAAAAATAAGCCCTTCCTACCCACTTACACTTTTACCTGCTCTGAACTGGAAATGAGGCAGTGAGGGCCCTTCTAGGGTGGTCCAAGGACAGTAGAAAAGATCGCACACAGAGTGAGAGATGTTCCCAAAATGTCCTCACCACCACGTTTCTTCTGAAAAGCAGGGATATCTTGAGGTTCGTTAAATGTTTGTAAAATGCTTCGAGAGCCCCACATAGATGCACTGCATAGAAATGCAAAATATACTTTGACTTATTTGGTTGGCACCTTGGGCTGAGATTTTCAAAGCTGAATCAAAAGGCCAACTTCTATTAAAATGAATGGTATTTAGAGGGCTCCAAATCTTTTATGACAACTTTGTAACGTGCCTATCTACCCCTTTTTGCAAATCTCAGCCATAGTTTGGAAGCTCAGCCAAAGAACATAAGAGCATAAAAAGTGTCATGCTTGGTCTGCCCAATGGTCCAGAAAGAGAGCCGGCTATAGAGGGAGAGTTTTGAACTGGTTAGATCTGTTTCATTGTCACTTCCTGCAACTTCACTGGTGTCAAAGGGCACATGACATCACTTCCTGATGTGATACCGCTTCCTGTGAGGTCTTTGAATATGGCTTGCTGCCCACTGGGTGATAAAAAGTTCATGATCCGGCCCCACATTCAAAAAGGTTGGACACCCCTGGGCTAAAGTCACCATTTTAGTTCTAATCTGGAATTGAATGAAAGAGAATCAGTTCTGCACTTTGTTACCTTTGTTGAGTCCTACAGGTATTAACATGGGTTACTCAAGTATAATTAAGAACATATTCTTGCCCCAAACAAGAGACAACATGCCTTTTTGTAACTCTCAATTTCAAGAAGGACACTTAGTGTTATGCAGCAGAATAAACCCTGAAAAGAGGTAGGATTTTAGACAGGAAAGGGATATAGTTAATGAGTACTTGATCAGAATTGTCAGCTTCTGTATTTTCCAACTTGCATCCTCTTTTGGCTCAGAACTACACTCAGGATGTTCAAGACCTGGAAAACTGAACCTCCAGGAAAATGCACTATCATGTCAATTTTCTGTACTTGGGCTGATGTTAGATCTCTGGTGGGAACATGTCTGTGTTCTGCAAGACAGAAATAACAATTGTTAATGTTTTAACTTTAAATGGAAAGCTAATTGATTTCTACAAGTGTTTTTAGTTTTCATTTTTCATTTTTCTTTTCATTTCCAATAGGAAGACTGCTACCTAGCTGAGATTTGTATACCTTTATTTATAAACTGTATCGCATTCACTATATAATATTACATAATTACATGACACCATATGCTTTAACATTATATAATATTTAATATACTATATATTAGGAGAAGTATTGGAAATATAGTTTTTATTTTTTCCAGAATCTGAAAAACGAGTAACTATCAAAGATTATAACTTTTTCTGATGAAAAAATAATTAAGATTTCTGAGGAAAAAACATATTTTACATATCTTTGATCATTTGGTTTCCTTTTGTAAAAGATTTTATTGGAAATTGTCCTTGTAGCTTGAATGATGTGTGCTTAAGTGGTTTTAAGGTAACACTTTTTAATGAAACATTTCACTTACATAAGTGCTGTCTATGTAACTGCATAACTGAAGATTTTGACTCCTCCAAGTAGAATGTGGAGAAGCATTGCCTGCGATAATGTATGGAGCATGTTCAATAGGAGTGGTCCATAGGCATTATTCTTTAATGGAAATCATTCTGCAGATTAGTGGGATTTGTGACAAAGGATTGTTGTAGTTACTCAACATATGATCCAAACTCTGAGCTTCTATTTTTTCAGTTCAGGTGACTAACTGTCAAACTAAATGGCATTCAGCTTATCTAAGACTTGTTAAGGAAATTGGGCTCCTAGCAAACTACTATGATGCTAATTTTCTGTTCTTGAGATAGTATCCTAGAAACTGGAGACCAGGGGCAATCAAGTGAATGTCTAGATCAGGACTGGTCAACCTGAGGCACGTGTGCCACAAGAGGCACAGGCAGCTTCAGTATGTGACACATGGCAGATGAGAGAGGAGCATGTAGCACAGCTGTGGATAGGGCTGGGAAAAGAAAGCAGAGCTGCAGATCATGCTGGAGAAGAGGACTTGAAAGGCAATTGGGGAAGGAGTAGGGCTTAATTTGTGGCATGCTTGGCACAAAGGTTGGCCAGTATTTTTTTAGACAATAGCCTGGTGATTAGACTGCTTTGTTTAACTTTCCTCAGGAGGTGGGGCTACAATCTGGTTGTCTACTCCCTCAGCAGGTACCCCACTAGGCTATTTGGGCTAAAAGGTTTTTTACTGTAGACAGTTCTGCTCATAACTGAACAGCCCTTTTATGCCATAAGTAACAAGCTTTTTTCCAAAAACGGATTAGACAAGCATTTGACTTGGATGATGCAGGCATTTTTTTTTGTTCTACTTTGGTTTCATGAACAGACTAGATAACTTTAAGTCACATCTAGCTCAAGGTTTCCATGACTGCTTAAATAAATGTTTTCCATCTTGTCTTCATTAAAACATATAAACAAACAACAACAACAAAAACCGGTCATAGAATATAATCCTAATGATATCTACATGTAAATGTTTTATTACATTTATACAGAGAATAATATAAAAAATAGTACTACCCAGAACAATGTCTGGCTGATTCCCAATTTGGAGATTTGGAGATTCAGCAGAATCAAATTGGGACAGTGATTTGAGTCACTGAATAGAATCACTGTCCCCCGGATCGGCTAAATCTGAATCCAAAGCAAATACTAGCCACTTCACACAGGCCTACTACCCAGAACAATGCTTTTCCACCATCTCTTTTAGAATTTTAAGAACCTAAAAGGTAGTACAGGTAATGGCATAACTGAGTCTTTCAGTACAATCCAAACAATAGATTTGATTGTGAGAGATTATTATTGTTATTAACAATAATGAAAATAATAAATATAAATATAAATTAAGAGAAGGTAGTATAAAGTTTTATGTACTTACAGCACATTAGTTATTCAAGAAGCTGAGGAAGTGCTGACATGGGAATTCTGCAAGGGCTGTGCAAAGAAATTGTTGTGTTTCACTCCATCTTTATCACCTTTCTTTTTCCTTTTGTTCTGTCTTCCTATCTATGTATCTATGCTTCCATCAGCCATCTTTTTGTAAATGTCTTTGTCTTCTACTGTTATATACAGAACTAGGGGTTCTCATCCTTCTCTGATGTTCCCTGCTTTCTGCTAATTCTGTGGCTCAGTACATGGCTCCAGGGTCCACAACTCACTGTCCAGAATTGATGTTAATTCAGTGGTGCAAATCCTAACAATCTGCAGCAGCTGAATAGAACCACAAAGTTATAGTGCCCTTGTTACTCTTTTGCATGGTGTTGGTTATGGCAATATTGAAAAAGCTATCAACTAAAAATGAATCACAAGTCCAGAATATATTTTCCTGAGGCTTCCAGAACACCACTGTGCTTAAGAGCTCTAACTGCACAATCTGCTTTAAAAAACTCCTCCCTTAACTGTTCTTGAGAATCTTTGGGTGGTAGGTTTGCTGCTATGATTCGTCAGTTGCATCATCTCTCCTGAGATGTAGCCAACAGCAAAATCCATAAGTAATTTGCTTCCCCTTGACACTGAATTGTATCATATTACCATCTCCAATCCTAAAAAAGAAACATGAGTTACACATTAGTATATACCTTTGCATCATCAAGCATGTGAAAAATCTGTCTTTCTATCCCAATGTACAGCTTTTCCATACCTTCCCTTTCTACCAAATTTTTTCATCTTTTTTTCATCTTTGAACTCCATGTGTGTGTGTTTGTGTGTGTGTGTGTTATTTTTTTCATTTCTATTTATACTGCTTTGATCATATTATTATCAATCTGTTTGCATAGCATGCTCTCTTTTGTTATCTGTGCATATTTCTGTTGTATTCCTCATCATAGTTAGTATCACAGCATGACATTGGAAATTCTTTGAGGCAGGGACGTTCTCTTTTTTGACATTTATGTAGTGCTTAGGACACCTGAATCACAATATGTAGGCTTCTGGCCATAGCAGAAGAACTCTGGAGATGTTCAGTATAGATTTCTGTGAATGAGAAGAGATTTGAACTACTATAATGATATGACCAATAAGTTTATCAGGGGTGCTCATCATGATCTGGGGGAACATCTGTTCACCAGAGCACCCAAAGGGATGACAAGATCGAATGGTTACAAACTCCACCGCGACCGATTCAGGCTGGACATAAGGAAGAACTTCTTTACTTTCCGAGCCCCCAAGATTTGGAATAGACTGCCACCGGAGGTGGTTCAAGTACCCACTTTGAACGCCTTCAAGACACATTTGAATGCTTACCTTCGTGGGATCCTATGATCCCTGCTGACTTCCTGCCCCTAGGGCAGAGGGCTGGACTTGATGATCCTCCAGGGTCCCTTCCAGCCCAAATGTCTATGAAATCTATGAAATCTATAAAATGACCATTCAAAGTACAGAGAAAAAACACAATATGATGATTAAGGGATTAGACCAGTGCTTTGAACACATAGGCTCAATACTCTGTTCCAAGCTGGACATATTGCATGTTTATGGGTAAAGTCACTTAGATTAAAAAAAAAACAAAAAAAACCCCAAACCAGCAAGCACCATTTAAGTGCCTAGTTCCCAGGAGTCAAACTCAGAAACAATTGTTTGAATCCTCAGAATTATGATAAAAAATAGTCACATGCTAATCAAGAAACCACTATAGCTAACAAATAGGAAACACTGTGGCCCCTCTTCAGAGGTTAAGATCTGATGCTTGCCCTAGATCCAAAACCGATTAAATTTAAAATGATTTGCACTATTTTCTTTGGGATGGTGTTTTATCCTATAATTTTCTCATGATTAAAGCACTCACTATGTAAGTACAATTCTCACATTCAATGTTCTGCTTGTCGTGGGGAAGTTCCAATTATCATAGCCACCAGGGGAAAGGCTGGGTCGGGTACTCTCTATCCTGTTTGTTGAACCCTCTAGGACTCTTGCATTTAATCTAATGACTATATCGTGTAGAACAAAAACCCCCAAACAAACAAACAAAAAACAGTCCTTGGAACAAGGACCATTGCATTCCCAGATAAGGACCAGTAAATATCTCCTTATCTAATCCTGCTCCAGAAAGTCCATACCTTGGTGGACAGTTCACTTCTGATGTTTGTTGAGGTGAATGAGAAGAGAATCAGGTGCTCTCACTCCAGTCAAGTTATTCTTGAATTATACAGCATGAGAATCTGAGAGCTGCTTGAATTAAAGCATTCCAGTATCTTGGGTATCAGTGCCCCCCATGCTTAAAAATGCCAGTGGTGCTGCTTGAACTAAAGCTCATTTGCGTAGCTTTGAGTCCAGTGTGGCTATTCCTCATGTTCACTTGGAAGAAGACAAGTTGACCCTACTGGTATTTCCCAATAATTTAATTTGACAATTTTTTTTTTTCTGGAAAGATGGTAAGCTAACATTAGTGCAATAATTTGAAAATCTCATACAAGCCATCACAACCTAATCCATCATCTTGTTATACAAGTCCTATTTCATTATGTCTCTTTGTCTTTCTCTCTCATCACCCTAAGACTTGTAACGTAGAATTTTACACGGACATATATATATAAAGAAGATCCCATGCAATCCCAAGAGATAATTTTCAACGAATTATTTCCTATTTTATTGTTGTCCCACTGATTCTTCCATAAAGATTGGTAATTAGAGTAGACAAATCCATTTTCATTACATCTTTACACACACACACACACAAATGTTTCTAGGAAGGCAGGGAATATAACTTGTAATATTTAATCTGCAGCAGAAGGATCCCACATATTAGACATACATACACCATCATATTCTTTTTAAATTTCTTAATATAACACTTCTATATTACATAGAAATTTCATTGGGCAAATCACAGATAACGACCTGATTTTCAGTGAACTAGTATAAATCTAGCCTGATATTAGGCTTCTGTTGCATCTAAAATCAGAATCAGAATCTCTGCCCTGTAATGATTAAAATTTAAAAAGTAGAATTTGATATTCATTTTTCACCTTAAAAACAGTGGGAATTACAGGATTGATGAGATTTCAACAGTCTTTGAGTCAGGCTTTAAAAAATGAAATGGTGATCTCTGGATCTAGAGTGCAATCCTAGTGAAAAAGGTAGCTTTTCTGTCATTGTGACCCCAAATTCAGGACTTAGAATACCTGGGTTATTAAGTTTCTGGCTCTGCAGCAAATGTTTCATTTTGCTCAGTATGTTCACAGGCATTTAGGTACCTAAACATTTTGATAGGTGCCTAGTGCATCATCAAAAACACCTTATGGCCAGATTTCATTCTACCTATTAAAAGTTTAAATCAACTTAGGTTCATAGATTTCATAGACATTAGGGCTGGAAGGGACCTCGGAAGATCATCGAGTCCAGCCCCCTGCCCAAGGGGCAGGAAGTCAGCTGGGGTCATAGGATCCCAGTACGATAAGCATCCAGTTTGCTCTTGAAGGTGTTCAATGTAGGCGCTTGAACCACCTCCGGTGGCAGGCTGTTCCAGACCTTGGGGGCTCGGACAGTAAAGAAATTCTTCCTTATGTCCAGCCTGAAATGGTCTTGTAGTAGTTTATGACCGTTTGACCTAGTTGTCATCCCTTGGGGTGCTATGGTAAACAAACATTTCCCCAGATACTGGTGCTCACCCCTGATAAACTTGTAGGTGGCCATCAGATCACCCCTGACTAAGGCCGAGTACAGGGGGAGAATGACGTCCCGGGATTTGCTTGAGAAGCATCTATGGATGCAAGCCAGCGTTTTGGTCGCTTTACTAGCCGCAGCATCGCACTGCAGGCTCATGTTCATCTTGTGGTCAGTGATGACCCCCAAGTCTCTTTCTTCCATAGTGCTAGCCAACATAGCACTGCCGAGCCTATAAGGATGCTGCGGGTTTTTCTTCCCAAGGTGGAGAACCTTGCATTTATCGGCGTTGAACACCATCAGATTCTCAAGCGCCCACTTGCTGAGCCTGTCCAGGTCAGCCTGGATCACCCGCCTGTCTTCTGGTGTGGATGCTTTGCCCCAAAGTTTGGTGTCATCGGCGAACTTGGCCAGTCCGCTTCTGACTCCAGTGTCCACATCATTAATGAAGATGCTGAACAGTATGGGTCCGAGGACAGAGCCTTGAGGGACCCCACTGGTCACAGGACACCATGATGAGTGACTTCCATCAATTACTACCCTCTGGGTCCAACCACGGAGCCAATTTTCCAGCCAGTGGATCGTGGTGGAGCCAAGGCGACAATTGGCCAGTTTCGCCAAGAGGTGATCATGGGATACCAGATTGAAGGCTTTTTTGAACTCAAGATATATGACATCAATCTCTTCTCCCTTGTCCAGGTGATAGGTCACCTGGTCGTAGAAGGAAATGAGATTGGTGTCTAAGTGCAAACATACTTTCATTATAGATTATCAGGACAGGATGCAATAAAATTAAATTTAAGTACCAAGGTCCACTTAGATGCTTAATAAGTGGAAAAAGGACATTAGCTCCTAAGTATGCTTCTCTTATACCTTATTTGATTCGATGATAAACCATTAACACAAAAGATAAGAAGTAAGGAGTCATACTCATTCTTGCTGCCTTTTTACTTACCCTTAAGGTGCAGATGATGGTTAGTTAGAAAAGTAGCCGTATCCACAATTTTTCAGGCAATCAAACAAAGTGGAATAAAATTACTTAGTGGTGCCTAGTGAGGGGAATAGGCTCTGTTCCCAAGTCTCTATTTCCCATTTCAATCTTTTGAAGGAAAATCTAACTGTCTACTTATATTCCTAAGTGTTTACCTACCATTACAAATCTGACCTTAGGTAGGTAACTTACTTAGGCATTATTAGAAAATCCTGCTTGAATCTATCTGTATTGTTTACTGCATGAATGCATCTGAAAATCTATCGATCTTTGCCTCACTTTTCTCCTCTGTTAAATGGGACTAATAGTGTTTCCCTGTTTCAAAAGTACATGTTTGTCCAAGAAATGTGGTCAATGTATTATATCATTGTGTGCGGCTCCAAAACATTGATAATAGGAACCATATTATCACTTAGGAAGAGGTAGACATTTTCCAACCTGGCTTCATTTTTAATTACTAAAAGCAAATATTCCTGCTCGGTGTTTTCCGCATGGCTTCCTTCACTTCCTTGTTCCTTAGGCTGTAGATAATCGGGTTTAACATGGGAGTAATGACTGTGTAGGAGATAGAGAGAAGCTTCTTGGTGCCTGGGGAATAGGTGGATTTTGGCCAAAAGTATGTCAAGCCAGATGTGCTGTAGAACAGAGTTACCACCACAAGGTGTGACGAGCAGGTAGAGAAGGCTTTGCGTCTGCCTATAGCTGATGGCATCCTCAGGATGGTAGAAATAATAAAAATGTAGGAGACCAGGATCAGCAAGAAGGGTACCATGACAACTATTATAGTGCCTATGAGGGCATACATCTCAAACAGGGAGGTGTTAGCACAGACCAATTTGAACATGGGAGGTCCATCACAGAAGAAATGGTTGACTTCATTGGGCCCACAGAAAGGGAAACTAAAAAGCCATGTGGTTTGCACAGTCCCCACAGGTATCCCTGAGATCCATGAAGTCACTGCTAGCTGGATGCAAACTCTCCTATTCATGATGATGGTGTAATGCAGTGGGTTGCAGATGGCAACATAGCGGTCATAAGCCATTGCAGCTAAGAGAAAGCACTCAGAACTCCCTAAAAAAAAAAAGAAATACATTTGGAGGACACACCCATAGAAGGAGATGGATTTATTCTCAGAGAGGAGATTCCCCAGCATTTTAGGGACAATGACAAAGTTGAAGCAAACCTCTAAAAAGGACAGGCTCCGGAGGAAAAAGTACATGGGTCTCTGTAATGTAGGGTCAGCCACTGTGACTAAGATAATCAGAACATTTCCAGTCAGTGTTATTACAAAAGTAACCAGAAACACCACAAAAAGCAGCACCTGGAGCTGGAGGAGATTGGAAAACCCCAGGAGAATGAACTCAGTGACTACAGTATGATTTCCCTGTTCCATTCTCCAAGCAAAGTCAGAAAAATAAATTCTGTCCTATGTTACCAACGTGCAAACACAAAGATTTCAGTGGAGTTAAATGTTGTTATTTAAAACAGAATCTTGCCTACATGCTGTGAAATCTTGGAGCCTGTCACTTCCACCTCTGCACTCCAGGCAGGACTTCCAGGATGAGGACACTTCCTATCATTATCTATTCAGAAGTGCCATCTTCTCTGCTTTCCAGCTTAGGTCCCTTGCATTCTTCTTCTCCTCATCCTTTCTTTATTCAGTTTAACCCAGGTTTGTCCAAGGTGAGGTGTGTCAAAATCTTATTGAAAGCTTGAGTCTCATCAATGCTTTCAAGTCAGGTTAGTAGAAGAGGGTTAGAAATCAAAGCACTCAAAAGTCTGCATTCTGCAAATTAAACATAGGAATCATTATTCTGTATCAGCCACAGAGAAACAGACTAAGGAATCTTATTGATGCTGGCATTTTCCTCCAAGAAAATAAATATTTTTAAAAATATATAATTTTTCATTACATTTTTCAGTGGAATTTTTTTTTTCTTTTATCCAAATATCTCCGTTTTTTCCTTGTCTGGAAATATTTAGACTTTGGTGGCCCACTGGAAACTAATTGAACAGGAGCTTATTTAACTTTACACATCCAAATAGCATTTTTGGCACTTACACATGATTTGTGGTTCTGCTATGCATGCAATGTAGACAGATAAGCATCCACATGGATGCTAAACATTGCATGTACAATGTGCTACACACTAACCAGACTCTTACGTATGAACATATCTTATCAAGAGTTTGAGGACAAGTAACAAATGTTTATGTTTCAGCCCCAGTAGCACTTGCTTAGGAAGTTCCAGCTACCTGCTCACTACGAGGGGCTTTGAACTTGCTTCTGTCTGATTTGGTAGTATGCTGCTCTAATCAGGTAGTCATAGTTCAGATATTATTCAAGTCTTTCTCCAGCTCATCTCTTAAAGCTAGCCTACTGTATTTTGTATTAAATATTCATTGGATAAAATGTATGAAGGGCAGAAGGGAAGACTTGCCCCACTGACAGAATGGGCCACAGCTAGGATCTAGGGACTGTTCCCTTCCAGCACAAAATCTCTTTTATTAAGCCAGACAAACTCTAATGTATGTTTCTCCTCCTGGTCCTGAAAATCTTCACTTCTGCAACTGAAAGCATCAGCTTCCCAAAAAGTGCTAGAAAGAGGTAAATTACTGTCTAGTAGGGCTGCGTGAGGTTTCAGACTGCGCTTCGGATCCAGAGAAGATTCGGACACTTTGGACGCCAAAACAGCATATCCAGATCAAATCGCTGGCTTCTTTAGGCTTTACAAAACAGATCGGAGCTTCTGAAACACTTTGGAAAAGCTTCAGAGCCACTTTGGAGATCCAGCCATAGGGTATAATGGGGAATCAATGAAATATCTCTAACTTTTTTGTTTTTGGTCTGATTTGGATGACACTTGCAGGGGTGGTAGCCTCTGCCGAGAACATGAAGTTTGCTATGTTTCAAGAAGATAGGTTCAGAGGCTTGGGGGGAACTGCATCCCAAATTCTTGAAAGCAAAACTTATGTCACATGTATGTGTTATACCACAGCGGGGTAAAAAATGCAGAGGTGGTAGCCCCTGCTGAGGCCACAAAGCCTTCTAGCTGTCAAGGAGATAGGTACAGGGGTTCTGGGTTCTGGGGCCCTGCATCTCTGGCTGCTGACAGACAAAACTGACATGGTGCTTGTACAACTGTGTCTGTCTTGGGGCGGGGGGATGGGGGGGACTACTGCAGTCCTGGCTGCTAAGCTACTGTGTTACCGGTTACCAATCACTCATGATTCACTCAGGGACCAGCTCAAACATAGTAGCTAGCTAATGTAACCAGTTAACAAGCAAGGATTAACACCTACAAAACCACAGACTAAGGAGAGGAAATAATCAATACAGACAATCAACTGCCCCAAGACAGCCAGAGTCAGTTCCACAAGCACCCATGTTACGAGTTTTGTCTGTCAGCAGCTTGGGGTGCAGGGCCCTGGAACCCCCCTGCACCTATCTCCTTGTCAGCTGGCAGCCTTCACAGCCTCAGCAGGGGCTATGATCCCTACAGCTTTCACCCCACTGCAATGTAACACATAGATGTGACATGAGTTTTGCTTTCAAGAATTTGAGGTGTAGTTCCCCCTGAACCTACACACTGATCTTCTTGAAACTTGGAAGGCTTCATGTTCTGAACAGAAGCCACCATCCCTTCAAGTTTCATCCAAATCAGACAAAAACCAACAAAGGTATAGATATTTCATTGATTTCCCATTATACCCTATGGCCAGATCTCCAAAGCGGCCCCAATGGTTCGGAGCTGCTTCGGCTGAATCGAAGTGGGAAACCAATCTGGAGCTCCTGCCAAGCCATTTTATCTGGCCCGAGGCAGCGGCAGCTGTGCCACCCCCGCCGCAGAGCATAGAGCACGGAGTGAGGAGCCATGGTGGCTGCGGCCATGGCGGCGGGGCTGCAGTGAGGCGGGCAGGGCCGGCCTGTGGACCCCAGCCAGCAGCAAGGGGAGGGGAGCTGCTTACCCCCATGGGGCCCGGGGGAGTGGCCCCGCACAGGAAGCCAAGCAGCAGCCACTGGCACTGCCGGCCCACGCTTGCCTCATCACCCGCTCTCTTCAAGCCAGCCCTGCTGCCCTGCCGCACAGCAAGGCAGCGCCTGCTCCCCCAGCCAGTATTCCCCCAGGCACTGTGGCTCTCTGGGCCCGGCCGCCCACACCCAAGGCCCTGAGGGGGCCACTTCTCATGTGCTGCTGGGGACAGGAGGAGCCCGGCTGGGTCTGCACCAGCCAGCAGAAGAGGCGGTGGAGCTGTGTGCCACTCGGGACCGGATGAGCCTGCACCCGTCAGTCCTGAGTGGCACATGGCTCTGCCACTGCTTCTGCTGGCTGGTGCAGACCTGGCTGGCCTCCTCCCATCCCCAGCAGCACATGGGAAGCTGGCTTCAGCTGCATGCTGCTTTTCCTGGCTGGTGCCGACCTGGTTCTGCCCAGGCGGGTCCTACAGCATCATGTCAACCTGGGCATGGCACCGGCAAGCCGGGCGGACCCCAGATTAACCCCAGCCTGGCCCCGTGGCTTCTCCAGCACCAGGTCAACCCAGTTGAAGCCAAGTGGCTCTTGCAGCACCATGTCAACCTGGGCATGCATGCCATGTCAACCAGCACCATGTCAACCCCTGCAGCTTCATTGATGTCAAACGCCATGTGACATCACTTCCTGATATGATACCACTTCCTGTGATGTCTTTGAATATGGCTCGCCAACCCACTGGGTGATAAAAAGTTCGTGATCCAGCCCCACATTCAAAAAGTTTGGACACCCCTGGGTCCATGGCCTAAGAAACCAGAGATGCATACTAAAACTCCCCCTAGGTGCAGGGAGACAGAGGTGACCCATGAACCTCTGCCAGTAGATAGCCTACTGCACCTGCTCAATAGGTATGAGAACACTTACACATTAACCCTGCATAGATAATAGAATTGCAAAATATACATAAGTATAAAAAATCCCAATTATGTATTTGGAAAAATGCTCTTTGTGCAGTTAAAGTGAAATTTGTTTTCTTTTGATGAAAGCAGTTAGTTCATGTAAAAATGGTAACTGAGTTGAAAACTCATTTCTCCTTAAAAATATTGAACATTTCTGATGAGCTGTAAATATATTTTTCCTTCTGTAATTGCTATGAGTTGGAATACAAAACAGAGGCCTGATTAAACAGAGGATTAACAGAGGATTAACCAATTAAGAGAGGCTTGATGAAATTTTCATATTACTAAATTATTTTGTTGTTTTCTTTGTTTAACACACTGGGCTCATGTTCCATGCCCTAGACTTCTACATGGTATCCAAAACACCAATTAATAATAATGGAGGAGCAATATTCAAAGTCCATCCTTCTTTGATGGAGAATATTTTCAAATAATTGAGAATTTCTATTAAAATATCCTTTGGAATTGGTGTTCTTGGTGTTTAAAAGTAAAAGAACTTGAATACATTTCATTTTTTGGCCGTGTAACTAGCCCTCAAAATATTGGGGTTTCAGATTTTGATAAGTCAACATTTTTCACAGGGAAAAACAAATCAAAACAAAGTGTTTTCTCAGAAGTTTCATATATAAAGCTATTTCCACTTATTTCTATCTGTCTGCCTTTCTTAATCTGCAGTGAATAACTATTGATAAGAATGATGACCACAACACCATAGAGAGAGAGAGGGAGGGAGGATGTGCCAGTAGTTAGGATGCTAGTAAGAGCTCACGTCCCTTCTTGACAATAACTTTCTGTTTGATTTTAACTCAATCAAGCACAGATAGATCCAAAAGGTATTTAGTACCATTAAGATTAAGCACCTAGATAACTTTGAATTAACTCCAGGACAGCTATCAATCTATCTGTGACAGCAGCTAATTTGCTTTGCTCCCAAGCATATTTTGAGTCCTTTGTTACCATGGCTAGATGGCTCCTGATTCTCAAGGTGGCTAGCTGAAAGCTAGCTCAGGTATGTCTACATTCCACAGTAATTATAGGAGTGATGGTTATAGTCCTTTTTGGAGATCCTGGTCATACTCCAAGATAAAACGAAGAGGTAGAGATCTGAGACATGAGAGCCACCGACTGAGTAGGGGAAAGGAAAGATAAAGGTAATGATGAATCACTACCTAAAGAAGAACTTATAGAGCCATACAAATGGAAAACAATGAAACAAAACAAAAATACTGATGAGAATCACTGACCCTATTGATGAGGGTAGAGAGCAACTTTCAGAGTTAACTGAAAGTCATCAGTCTTTGATAACAACATTATCACTGGAGTGGCAAGATCAGAAGCTATATTGGAAGAAATTGATTCCAGAATGGGATGTCAAAACATTAAGTTATGCAATGCAGTGTGGACATCAGTTATACTATTGGACACTTGTGGTACTTTGATAGAGCTGTGCAAATACTGTGTGATAGATAGATTGATAGATCAATCAACTGAGCAATTGACTGATTTGACTGACAGACACAGCCAGGCTCAATTTCAATAACTACTAATAATCATAAATGTACAGAAAATTACAGTGATTTTTCCTGTTAGAATACATAAATCACTGGCATCTATTCATGTTGCTTTCTTTCCTGAATACCACAAACCTACCAATGGAAGAGGGAGATGAATTGTAAAGTGTTGCAATTATTAAAATGATTCCTGGGCCAAACTGTGTAGCCCAGACTCATATCAATGTGCAATTTACTAAAGTTAGTAGGCCTATCTAAGCTAGTAGAGCTACTCACCAAACTATGAGCTCCTCATTCTGGCTCCACAGGAACAGTTCTGCTAAGACCTGTCTAAGAAAGTCCTTACCTACTTCTGCAATGGACAAAAATTCTCATCTGGCTGCAAAGCAGGAATAATGCGTTTCCTTTATTTAAAATGTTTTTAGTTACTACTGGGATGATATCACTATTGTGTTATTTCCCAGCATGAATTAGGAGGATTGGCTGGACAATTCATTAAGCAACTGTATATAGTTTTAATATAAATATACTATTTATATTAAATAAATATTCAGATTAATTTTGACAATAATTATTTACCTTGGGATTTTCAAAGGGGTCTAAGGGAATCAGCAGTTGAAACGCTGAAGCTGAAGTTCAAACTTCCTTACACCTCTCTGTTATTATTTTTGCACCATATAAATATGGTACTGAAAGTTGTCAGAAAAAAAACAATTTCTACCCCATGTCATACTATTTCTTATACCAGACTAAAAATCTATTTATTTTATCCCATAACTATTAAATGTAAAATGAAGAAACATCATTGCAAGAAAAGGCTTCTACACTAGGTCTCATCTCTTTCAGAGGAGAACAGCATTTAACTCACTGAAGCACAGAGCTCTGCTTCTGAGCCCACATGCCTTTCCCGCTCAGCTGATCAATGTGCCAGCTTCAACAGTTGGGGTGCCACCTTTACCCATGTTCTTTTGGTTAGGCATATTACTGGAAAGTAGAAGATGTTGGTTCAAACCCCCTCAGGCTGAGGGACATAGAATCTGCCTTTCCTATTTCCTAAACAAGTCCCTCACTACTAGGCTATTAGACTAAAAGTGTCAGTGGTTCCTCCAGCATCAAATAGCTGCTCTGCCTGGGGTTTTTTTGTTGTTGTTGTTTTTTTTGGTCGGGGGGAAGGGAGCGGGTTGTGTGTGGTCCAGGTTAGAAAACTTACATGGAGTATGCATGTAAGTAGTCAAACAGGAGCAACACAGAGTATCAGTGGCTAAAGCAAATCCTTTCTTTGCTGGTTCAGAAAGGTATGTCTAGTTGGCGGGGCGGGGGCGAGGAGTGGAATTTGAACTAAGATTACATAAATTCCCAAAGTGTCTTCATTTTTCTTCTTATGTCTTAATTTAGATGCTAAAGTATCACTTAAAACTATTGGGCAAAATAGGATTTGACCATGTGAATCTTCCCCCAATCAGGTTGGTCTGGCATGACTTACTCTTAGTTAATCCACAGTGGCTGCTCCTGATAAACTTGTTCTCCTCGAGGTGTTTCAAAATAAATTCCTTAAGGGCCTGTTCCGTGATCTTTCCAGGTATCAGGTCAGACTGACTGATCTTTAATTCTCTGGATTTTCTTCTTCCTTTTTCTAAATATGGCACTATTTTTGCTCTTTTCCAATCATCTGGGACCTCATCAGCCCTCCACAAGTTCTCAAAGAGAATAGCCAATAGCTCTGAAATTACTTCAGCAAATTTCTTCAGTATCCAAGTATGCATCCAGTCTGGCTCTGCCTACTTGAAAGAATAGCTTCTCTAAGTAATCCCTAACCTGTTCTGTAATTACTCTCTGGTGTTTGACACTTCCCTATCTTTGCTGCCACTGCACTAAACATCAGGAAGGTGTCCCTGTTTATAAAGATTGAAGAAAAAATTCACCATATGTAATTAGATTGCCTTCTGTGGTCTGTAAGGAATACAGGGACTATGGTTTCTTTGGTTTGCCTCTTCCTCTTAATATACTTGTAGAATCTCTTTTTATTGCCTTTTATGTTCTTTGCCAATTGCATCTCAAATTGTGACTTGGCCTTCCCAATATTTTCCCTTCACACCAATGCTATACCCATGGATGGATTTAGGATTTTGGAAAGGTTGCCTTTCACTTTGCCTTTCACTTTCACATTCTCAGCTAGCTCCTCTTTGCTTGCAAGCAGAAAGTTTGCACATGGGGAAGTGCATCATCACATATAACAGAACGCATATTTTTTCCAGGTAAAAAGAAACTAGAAGCTATACTAATCAACTATAGGCCTAGGGTGATATTGCTCACTTTAAGATTGATACAAAAGCAAATTTATATTTGCTTTTGTATCAATCTTAAAGTGAGCAATATCACCCTAGGCCTATATTGCAATGAGTTAAAAACAGTCTGCAAGACTATGAAATAAATGCTACATTACCAGGAGCAGCTAACTGACAGGAGAACTGCAAAAGAAAAGCTAGCTAACATCAAGACCATTAAAAAGGAGAGAGGATCACTAACACCTGTGAAATGAAGCATTTAGAATAAATCAGGTAGATTTTAATAAGTCATGAAGTCAATTGACTACCTCACTGCCACCTCAATAAATATGCTGTTGTCACTGTCAGGCAGTTGGTTTTAAACTTTGAATGGAGCATGAATCAAAGGTGGGGGCAATTGTACCAGTGCAATGCCCCTGGATCCTCCCCTGGCAATATCCTTATACTCTTCCCTACTAATAAGACCAAGTGTCCACTTTTTGTAGGATTCCTTTTTGAGCTTAACATCTTCAAATAGATCACTGTTTACCTATGCCTGTGTCCTATTGCACATTTCATTCTTCCCATATATCAGGGTATCTTGTTTCTGACCCCGTATTAAGGTCTCACTAAAATACTACCAGATCTTCTTGTCTCCTTTTCCCCTCAAACGCACCTCCCAGAGGATCCTACCTGCAAGTTCAGTGAGTTTGCTAAAGTCCACTTTTCTGAAGTCCAGTATCTTTACTCTTCTCCTCTCATTCCTTCCTCCCTTTAGGATGCTGAACACTGTTGATTCATGGTCACTGTTTCCCAAGTTGCCTTTCACTTTCACATTCTCAACTAGTTCCTCTTTGCTTGCATGTGTGATTGGCAAGTTTGTTTTTCCCTGAAATAAAATAGTTTTCTGTAGCATACTGTTAGGTTAACAATAATTTAGAATATTGAAAAGTATTAGCTTTGTAGCTAAACACAAGGCATGACCTGAGGCCTAGCAATGCTGCTGACCACAAGGCAGAATGATAGCTAACCCAGCCATTTTCTTATGCCAAGTGCCTTAACCATTTTGTTAGAAAAAGCAGAAATTAAGTCTGTGTACTGAGTACCAGTTGCAGCTAGGAGTGAGATAAGATAAGGGGGGGCCCAGAAGGAAGAAGATGGTAAAGCAGAGTACAGGAAAACAGATTGGAATGTTTAAGATAACACTAACTTTTTTCTTTTGGAAAAGTACTGAGATTTGTAATGCACCATGTAAGGAGATGATTACCATAAGTATTGCATATTCAATAACCTTGTAGTTTTCTTTGTTAGAAAAGGTATAAAAGACGGCCCCACCTTTCAGTGGGGGCCATTTTGCCTCTTTGCTGGTTTATGGTCATTTGCTCGAGCAAATAAACTGCAGTTAACCATTTACCCGTGTTGACTGGATTCTGTGCAGCTAGACAACGGACTCCAGGGAGTTTTCTCCCACGACACATGCAGAAAGTTAAGCACAGCTTCCCTGCTAGTTTTTCTTTCTGCCATCTGTATCAATAAATTATTCTCAATGTGCTCCAAAAATTTGCTAGTCTGCTTGTGCCCTGATGTGTTTCCCTCCCCAAAAATGTCCCAGTAATTAAAATCTCCCATGATAACTAGGTCTTGCTATTTGGAAACTTCTATCAGTTGTTTAAAAAAGGTCCTGCATAGCCCTTCCTCCTACTTTGAGGACCTATAGTAGATCCCAAATGTGACATTTCCCTTGCTCCTCTCCCCTCTGACCTTTACTAGAAGCTTTCAAGAAGCCTACTCTTCCACTGTGTACTGCGCTTTAGAATATGTGCACATCACCTTTAAATATAAGGCCTCTGGCAGATGTGCAAGTAAAGGCACCATGGGACCTGATACCTGATCCCTTCCATCATGCTTCCTGTCCTGCCACACCTGCATGGCAGGAGAAATTATTGTGATATCCAGCATCCGATCCTACCACACCTTATTGCTAGGAGAGGAGGGGCCCAGGATCGTGATCCTGGACTCCCTCTGCACTAGTAAGTAATCAACTCCCAGAGCTGGGAGCCCCATTAGCTGATGGGGCTCCAGCTATGGGCATGCGCCATGTGCTCCTGTGTCTCAAAGTGAAGATCAGATGAGGGCTCCCAGCCATGGGAGTGCATGTTGCACTCCCACATTTGGGAGTGTGGATCAGTTGATGCAGCTCCCAGCTTCAGGGGTGCATGGTCTGCCTCTGTGTCTGGGAGCCCCAGCCTGCTCACATATTCAATTAATGGTGTGAAAGGAATTTTTAAATTTGTGCATGTGTGTAATAACCTTGTGACTTATTCCATGTTTCATCACTAATTGATTAATCGATTGAATGTGTGGCCATGCAACTATTTAAGACATGATTGACTTATTATATCTTAATTATAACATGTGCTGGGGCCAAAGGTCTACCTTCCACATCGTATTGCCCTTCAGAACATGGGCACACCTCCTCCTTTTTTCCCCCTACCTTTCCATCCTGAATATCCTGAATAAGTTATATTCATCTGTGTCAGTCCTGCAGTTATATGAGCTGTCCCACCATATCACTATAATCCCACTTGCATTGCAATTCCTTAATTATACTAGGTCCTCCAATTCATTCTGTTTCTTTTCCCTGATTCTCACATGGAGAATATATAAACATTTCAGGTACCAAACTGATTGTCCTATCTTTTGAAGCTAAGGCTTCAGCTTCTGTCACTGAAAATCTTTTTTGTTTTTTTAATCTCATCTGAAACAAAAAAAGGGAAAACCACATTTGACAAAATAGATCTCTTTACAGACCAGTTGTGTTTCTATGCATACATAATTTTAGGGATGGAGACACATAGAGTAGCACAGAGTCTTTGAACTTCCATTTCAGGCAAATTGGCCCTCCTCTGGTTTACTTCCAACTGGTATATACACAGGACAATTCTTAATGTACTGCAGGGGGGAACAGAATCCCACATTCTTTGTAAGTGCCAGCAACTGCAGATACATGCCCTTGAGTTGCCTAATATGAATTATGACTTAAGCAGGATACATATGCACCTTAAGACTAACTAAACAAGATAGATAGAGAATGCAATCTTTCATGAATTCAAGCTCATTTCCTCTGATGATGTGAGCTCAAGTTCACAAAAGCTCATGCTCTATATATCTTTTTAGCCAATTTGGAAGTTGTACATCTACCATGCCTTATGCCTAACTTCAGACTAACACAGCTAACTACCTCTCTCTGCTCATAAATAGGACTTAGCCATAGATGTAATGATTCTTTCCAAATATGGTTTAGCGTTGCCAGTTTGAAGGAATGTAGGAAATAAAGAAATCATATGAAATGCCCTACCAAGACCTCAGAATCAGCTGTCTCAGTGTCCTAGGGTTTAGATCTCTAGTCTGGTTACAAGACATATTACACCTATGTCTTTATTCAGGATCCCATAAATCTTATCCTCTTGCCACACATTATCCACTTCTTGCCTCTCTTTTGGTCATGATTGGGCCCTAATTTCTGCTGAGAAGTCCACGCTCCATTAGGCCATCATTCCTGTTGTAAGAGAAACATCCGTTTCTTTATCATGAATCCATAGCACCCATCAGTGGTATTGTAGGTCAGTGATTCCTCATCATCCCCTTGAAATGGACAAAAATAATGTGTACTAAAGCTAAATAGATTACCCCACTCTGTATTTCCTTTGTTTAACTCAGTGATATCTACAGAATTAGGGGCTCTTGAGTGTAGCCAATTATCCCAACAAAAGCAGCAGGAAAGGAGATTAACAAAAACGAGCAGTTCCCCAACCCGTAATGAGGTGGCATCTCCCACATGGGATCCTTCTCGTTGAGGTGAGGACAGAGTAGACAGAAAAGAGTAGTCCTAGGGAAGACAGAGTGGAGTTTGAAGAAAGACAGAGAGCACCGCAGTGGCATAATAATGACTGTTGATTTGGAGTTGAGTACTAGGGGTGCGCAAAGCGGGCCATATTCGATTCAGATTTGGATTCGGCCCAAATTGGGAACAGTGATTGATTCAATTCGTTGATTCAGATCGCTCTCCCTGATTCAATTTGGCCGAATCTGAAGATTTGATGCTGATTCAGAGAATCAGTGATTCGGACATAGACACAGCTTTAAATGTTTTTTCTACATACCTTGAGGTACCACCATGGCTTGTGAGCACTGCAACGATGGGGTGCATGGAGTGTCCCACAGGAGTGTGGGGGGGGGGCCTCCATGTGCTCGGTGCCAAACCCAGAAGTGGACCGGAAATACTTTCAGTCCACTTTTGGGTCCACCGGGGAGCACACAGGGTGCCCCTCCCCTCCCCCTGCTGCATACCCCCAGCTTGGCAACTGGCTGCAGGGGGACCCAGGAGGCATCAGTCGCCAAGCTGGGGGGGAGTAGGAGGTCCCCCTGTGCGCTCCCCAGCAGACCTGAAAGTGTACTGGAAGTGCTTCTGGTCCATTTCTGGGTCTGCTCCTGAGTGCGAAGGGGAGCCCCCCATGCTTCTGTGGGATGCTCCATGTGCCCCAGCACTTAGGAGCCACCGGCTACCTAGAGGTATGTAGAAAAAAAAAACATTTAAAACTGTCTCTATGTCTGAATCTCCAAATCTTTCTGAATCTCTACAAATTGATTCAGACAGTTTCAGTTTGATTTGGAGACATTAAAGCGTCTTCTGATTTGATTTGTATTCAGAGATTCAGCTACCAAATAGGACTAAGTCTCCTCTGAATCAAATCAGGGCCCAAAGCTTTGTACAGCCCTACTGAGTACTATTTGGGATATTGCTGTACTGTTTGGGATATTGGCACTCTGAGACCTGCTTTGAAGAAGAAAACATCCCCTTCCTGGGAGCTGGCCAAAAAGGAGCTCTGTAAGGTGGGGCTCTGGATTTCTGCGGAAGCTAGGGAGAGAGAGTAGCTAGAATATCAAAGTCAGAAAGGCTTGCCCCTTGTGAAGCCATCCTGTTGCTGGCTTCAGAAGATCCATTAGGACAGGTGACTGAAGAAGGCTCTTCTTGGGGAGTCCTGAAGCAAAACTTCTTCTGACAGGGACATTATCTGTGACACACCAGTCATACCCCCAAGCTTGATAGAGCTACACCAATTTAAGTCTATGGAATGAATGTTACCATATGTGAGTAAACAAAGACACAGTTCAGACACACATTTTTTCACAATTTTTCCCTATGGTCTTCTGAAGAGTTTAATGTGCCTTGGGAATCAGGTACTTGACAACAATAGAGGGAACTAAAAGGTACTTGGTCAATTATCACAAGCATATTTTACCATGTGTGGAAAAAAGATCCAAACCACAACCTGTAGGATTTACCTAGATGCACAAACAATTCTCTATTTATAAGAGCTGTCCAGATTGTTGCACAGTTGCATCAACTTACAAATCCTTTAAAAGGCTGTCCAGAAACGGCTACACTCTCTAGAGGTAAGTTTAACTTTCTTTTAAGATGGGTAGATCACTTCGACTTGCACTGAAAAACAATATTTTGCAAAAATCTTTGATTTTCTGCAAAGAGGAGTAATCAAGAGAATATCTGTCTGTCTGTCTTCCTACCTGTTGTCTAACAACCCATACATATATATATTTTGTTTGCTTCTGGAGGGATATGCAATAGCGAGAGAAAAAGATATATTTATGGTGCTAGAGAGACAATTACATTTTGCTAGTACAGGGAAATATCTGTTTGTTTGTCTTTTTGCTTTGATTCCCCCCTCTCCTCTCCCCCCAATATTGAGTCTTTAATACAAATAGTATGAAAGCTGGTTAGTTACCCTGGGAAGAGATGTTGCTTAAATTCTGTCCAGGTGGTTTTCAAATGACCACTTAATCTGAGATAAAACATTTCTCTCTCCTTCTCTTTCC
>NW_005842904.1:148786-179740 GCF_000455745.1 Alligator sinensis | reverse complement strand
CCCTCTCTTCCCCTCTCCACCTACCGCAGCCTATTATTTTAAAATGTGACCATTCATCTTCTACCAATATATCCTTTTGTCTTTCTTCAACAAGCATTATCTTCTGTGTTACTGCCTGTCTGTTTATGAACCTGTTGAATATGTGATCTTCAAAGGTAAAGATAGGACTGTATTAGGTCCCTTCCATCATTTGTGTCTTTGAAAATTTATCTCTTATACTTTTCTGCCTTTGAGTACTCAACCAGATTTTTTGTCTATTATTCAATCTATGCACTGTTAAAATGAAATACCATAAATTCTGCAGGGTATTAACTTCAGTGAGTTCAGTATTGGTGAATGGTGATGGATTGACACAATTACAGAGTAAATTACTTGTTAAAGCCAATAGATCAGTAGCAAGATAGAGGACAAAGATATATAGTACCTCATATTTTGCATGCATGCATGCACATGTACACACACACACACACACATACATTTCAACCAATGTCTCTTTTATTGGATGCAGAAGATAACATGCTGGAAGAAGCTGACTCTAGGCCTTAAAACATGCTATTGAGATACACAAGTTCCAAGAAACATATAACATGACACAACAATACTTAAACAACATCCAAAAATGTATCTGCTACCAGCTATTGCAAACTAGTTCCTCTTACATGTAAGCAGAGAAACATACAGAAAACCCATATATCATAATCAAATATACAAACACACATGTGAATCACACAAAGATACCTTATCCTTGCAAAGAATTTTCTTTTTCTGATCATCATGTGAAAGTCTACACACACACACACACACACACACACACACACACAGTCATGAGTTCAGAAAACCCCTGAAACATAGGCTTAACTTTAATCCTGTACATTTTTACATTGGAATCAGTTAGGCAAACCATACTTTTAAAGTTACATATGTGTTTAGGTGTACTGGTAGAACACAATGGGGCCTTGAATCTGGTTGCAGATTGTAGAAACTACTGCTATAGAAAGATAAGTGACATCTTTTCTATGAGGAAGTAGGATAGAAAGCAATAAAACTAATTTAATTTCCTTACTGCTGTCCATCCACCAACAATACCCAGATAGTATCCTAACGATGACATGTCTGCATTACATCCCTACAGGTGAAGTGTGCAGTGGAAATGACACAGTGGAATAACTCTGTGATAATGGAATTCATGCTTCTAGGAATCTCACATCGCACAGAACAGAAGCTCCTGTTCTTTCTCATCTTCCTGTCCATCTACATCTTCATCCTGTTTGGAAATATTCTAGTTATCCTTGCCACATTGTGCGACCCCATCCTGTGCACACCTATGTACTTTTTCCTCAGGAACCTGGCCTTCCTGGATATCTGCTATACCACAGTCACCATTCCCAAGATGCTGATCAACCTCCTTATGGAGAAGACAACCATCTCCTTTGTTGGTTGTTCCATTCAGATGTACTTCTTTCTTTTCTTGGGCACTGCAGCATGTTATACCTTGGCTGTCATGTCCTATGACCGCTATGTAGCGATCTGCAACCCTTTTCACTATACGGCCATCATGACCAAGAGGATCTGCATCCTGTTGGTCTCAGGGTGCTGGGTTACTGGCATGTCCGTGTCCCTGGGGCAAACAGTTTTAATATTCAGCATGCCCTTCTGCAACTCCAATGTTATCAATCACTTCTTCTGTGATGTGCTGCCAGTTATGAAACTCATTTGTGCAGAATCATACATGAATGAGGAGGTGGAAGTGATTCTAATGAGTGTTTTAATCATTTTCATCCCTTTTACCCTCATTTTGGTTTCCTATATTCACATAATTGCTGCCATCATTAGAATCCCATCAGTGTATGGGAGGTACAAGGCAGTCAACACGTGTTCCTCCCATCTTACATCTGTTTTCTTGTTCTATGGCAGTGCTATGTTTATGTATTTAAGACCTAAATCCAACTGGCAGCCAGACCTGGATAAACTGCTTTCTCTCCTCTACACAGTGGTCCCAGCCACGTTGAATCCCATTGTTTACAGTCTAAGCAACCAACAGGTAAAAAGGGCACTAAGGAAAGTGTTAGGCAGGAACACAGTTTCTCAAAACACATGAATGGGTTTATCAGAAGTTTGTGGTGATTAAGGGCTTGAATCTTCTCTTGGTTATACTGTTGTAATTCAGAAGTATTTCCATTTATTGTAATAGCCCTATATCTCCCCTCTGTCATTTACTGTATTTTAAATCAGAAGTAATTCCGCTGTTGTTAACATCAAAGGCTTTATGCACATTGAGAAATTAGTGCACAGTAAAGCAGGGTATGATATTACTGTACCTTAATTTCACCATCTTTCTATTTCACTCAAGTGTAAATCGAGAATAATCCCATTAAGTTCAGTTCAGTGATTGATGACAATCTCAGTTTCACCAGTATAAAAACAGCATAACCAATAAATTACTCTGGATTTACTTCGGTATAATAAGGAAGAGAATCTGGCCCATTATCTTTTACATTTTGCACATCTAAAATAAGTTCACTTCTTACATGGAGCAAAGATGATGTGTCTGATCCTCTTCACCTTATATTTGTGACATTGTCAACTTTACAGACAGACACAGAGTTACTTTTGCTATAAATACTGTGACTGAGATCAGCATCAGGCTCAATAACTTTGATTCTAGTCTTAACAATGCATAAATAGAGAAAGCATGATAATCATCTATACCTAGAGCACTTTAGGCAAGTCTAGCTCTTAAATGGATTTGAAAGTAGATGCAAAATATTGGTGTGCCTATTTTAAAGTCCATTTCCCCTGCCAGCATATTGTAAAGGGGTCTTATAGTGTAGATGAGAATCCTGCTTCATGTAATTCAGTGGAAATCAATAGGTGAAATAGTACTCTCACTTAGACTGGAGCAAAGCAGAAACATTTACACTAATATTGCGCAAAATCAAGGTATGTGGTAGAAGAGATAAGTCCATTGGCTTGACAGACAGAAGGTATTTAATCTAGTCAATATTTTGGAAAAAAATAAAAGAAAACTATAGGTCTGAGAAATGTAAGCTATAAGATTTATGTGAAGTAATAAAAAAATATCTTTTCAACCTTGTTTCTTTTTCCAATCATTATTTTCAAATAACCGAATATTTCTGTGACTAGCTTCTTTGTGTACAGAAAAAATAAATAAGTAGTTTTTCAAAGAGGAAAATACTTTCAAGAGGCAGGCTCTTAAGCCAAGCTGAACCGGTTGCTAGCATGTGTGCTTGCATTATTTCAACTGATAGAGACCTCCATGTGGGTGGGCCAAGTCAGGATTTTTTTTTTACAGAATTTCCCAACCACGACCAAGTGAAACACTCATGGAATGTTGTTCAAAAAGGAAATGTTTCAGCCAGAGGACGTACATAGGAATCCTGGTACTCTTTGGCTGAAATATTTCAATATGTCTCAGCCACCTCCAGTGACAGCCAAGTGGAGCAGGCTGTAGCAATGTGAGACTCTACAGCAGGGGGTGGCAAAATATGTCCCATGGGGTGAATTCAGCCTTCTAGGTAATGTCATACAGTCCGCAGGGCCCCCCTGTGAGCCCCCTATAAGCCCTGGCCCTCGCTGCCCCTCTGCAAGCTGGTGCCTTCATGCAGGAGGTGTGGCTCCAGTTGCTAAGGACCCACCCCCAACCCCAGTGTGGTCTGACCCACCCCAGCTGTGAACCAGGGCCACTAGAGACAAGAAGACCCTGCCTAGCAGAGCTTTTGCCTGGCTACCCTGTGACTGTTTCCAGCCTCCCTCCCAGTGAGAGTGGGAATTCAGATATGGGCCCCACCGGGCCTGGGCCAGGGACTCCTGTTGGAGGAAAGGGGGTGTGAACATGGGAACCACATACTATGGGGCCAGGTTGGGCTGGCCCTGCATGCTATGGGAGCACAGGAGTTGCACGCTAAGGGGCTGGGTGGGACTGGCCCCACATGCTGCCAGCACATACGGCTGGGGACATGAGCAGGAGCACTATTGGGCCGGGTGGGGCTGCTCCCACTCACTGCTGCTACGTGCAGCCAGGGATCTGGGCGGAAGCTGCATATTATGGGGCCAGGTGGGGTTGGCCCCACACTGCCACCACCTGCAGCCGGGGACTAGGGTGGGAGCACGGGGAGCTGAACACTATAAGGCCAGGTGTTGCTGGCTCCACTCACTGCTACCACATGTGACTCCAGTGACTAGCACACTGAAGGGACTCTGAAGACCCCCCACACAGACACCCTCCTACACACCCCAGCCCCACCCACCGTGTCCTCAACATACCCCCACACCCTCCCATAGGCTCCCCCACACTCCCAGCCCCACACTCACACCCTCCCATGCACCCTCACCCCAACCACATACCCAACATCCTTCCACACCCACCTCTCACCCTCCCACACACACCCCACCCATCATACCCACACCCCACCACACACACACACACCTACTCCCCAACCACACCCCCTCACATACACCCCCTTACCCTCCCACAATATATAAGAGTAAGACTGAATTTTGGGCTATGATGCAATCACTTCTAGATATACTAAACAAACACACATATATCGGAACAACAATATTTAAAAAAAATAATAAATTAAATTATAGAAGATGTTTGATTTTTTTTTTTAGTATTTTTTTTACCAGTTTCAAGATAGCAACTCCCCCTCCCAAAATAAGTACTTCTGGGGTGAGGGGAGTGTCTTCTTGTGGCAAAGGTCAGAGGTTAGGGGTGGGACTTCTGATCCCAAGATGGTGACCAAGGGGTGGGGCACCTGTCAAGGGGCGAGGCTACCCTTGTGGCCCCCGAGAGCTCACCAAAACTATTTAAGCAGTGCTTCTAGTCAAAATAATTGCACTCCTCTTCTCTCCAGGGAGAGGATAGGAAAGGTAACCATGGGTGAAAGAGGGGGAGAGGTGGCAGGAGCTCCCAAATCCCCCTGAAACTGTTCTCTTCTCCTTGGAGAAGGTAGGAAGGCAGAAGGGATTGGGACATGAAGGCCCTACTCCCACATTAGCGGGAGCCCCAGGAGTCAGCAGATTCTGGCAGAGGGGTGGGGGATTAAGCCCTGTTTTAGCCCCAACCCAGCTTCAGTGTGCTTCTCCTACACACACATAACAAAATTAAAATGGTAACATTAAATGAGTATCTCAGTTAGAGGCACTATGTTGGCTTGTTTCAGCCATTGTTGGAATGTTCAAAGGGCTTATTTGTGTGGACAGCCCATTCTTTGAAAAAGTTCAAAGACATTTGAAATGATTTGTTATATCTGTCCACTCCCTCAGAGAGTTGAAAGTAGACATACAGTGAAATTTGGAAAGACAACCAAGAGACTGTAGGAATATACATTGCTTTGAAAAATCAGTGGGACTTGTGCTCCTCAATCACTTGAGGTCAGAACCATAAAGGTATGCAGGTGCCCAAACTTGCAGGTAGCCATGTAGTGGCAATTTCAAAAGCATCCCCACAGGTCAAGTTCCTAACTCAAAAAAGCTCCAAAATCTAAGTTGAAAATCCAGCTAGTGATGGAAGATGGAGCTGGTTATGGGAGACAGTAGGTGCACCTACATGAGATGTTTACTGCAGAGCTGCCAAATTAGGCAGCTCTGCAGTAAATATCTTTGCATCAATGCGTGCACCCTTATTAGGGTGCACAAAATGAATAAACTCCAGAGCAGGCTAGTACTTGTAAATAAAAGTACTAGCCTGCTCAGGAATTTTTTCATACACATCAGTGCATGTGTACACACTCACCTGGCTGGCTGGGGCGCAAAGGTGCTCCAGTGCAGGAGCTGCCTGCTGACTAGCACTTCATTGAAGCCCCCTCGTACCCCAACCAGGCCTTCTGCAGTGCACTGAACCTGGTCAGAGCAGTCCTGGGCTGCTGCCCGGCGAGGACTTCTCTGACTGGACTTAATGTGTTGCACACAAATAAGCTCTGAAGCAATATACTCTGGAGTTATTTGCTCCTGGGCACACATTACAATGGTGCACCTGGGAGAGTTTATTCATGCACGTTAACTGCATGTGTAGACTGGCCCACTAGTGAGCACCAGCCACAGGCAAATCCCAAGAGAGGCCTGCAGAGGCTTCCTTTGCAGATTGTGTGGAATTTGTAGCTAAACTAAAAGTATCTGTACTAAGTCTACTGCTCAGCCTGAGTAACCTCGAGCATGCTGAGAGCCACCCATGCCTTGTCTCCATGGCCTCAGCAGTGAGGTATATAATATCATCATCCTCCTCACCCTCCTGCAGTGCACCCCACTGCCCAAGCTAAGGAAGAGGCATGGGTGACTTACAGCAGCTGCCTTGGAAATAAAGATACCATCTTGGCCCTGGAGGGCCCTGGTAAGGACTGGACAGCTCAGGCTATAGAGGACTTCCAGTTTTTCCCTGGGGCCTCACTTGCTCCTACTATGGAGCAATGGATACCAAAGGAGCTGGGCCACCAGCCTCAATGTTCTGCTCCTCATAACTAGAATAGATAGTGCTGAAATAAAAGTATTTTTCCCTCACCCAGGCTCCAAAGTTGGACATCACAGTAGATTGTATATGTGCAAGCTTTCCCCGCCCTCTCTATGCATCTAGCCGGACAGAAATTCTGGTTAGTGAAGTATTCCAGTTATTTAAATGCCAGATAGTGGAGTTTTTACTGTATTTGGTTCTCTTAATTCTATCTTGTACTCAGTTGACAATTTTCCTATGCCTTGAAATGCATCATAAAACTCTTCTTCTATGTTCTTGCTTTCTTGTCCCTCAGTAGCACCCATTCTCTTAAAACCTAGAGTTCTACACATTTGCAATCCAATAATTAGCACTAGCTTTCCTGGGACTGTTACAAATTGAACTTTTTCTATATTATTTCTGTCTAACATGCAGTGCACAAAGACCCTTGGTTGTAATCACATTCCCATTATATGCTCTAAGTGTCACTTTCTTATTCTCATAGTATACAGGTTTCATTTTCATTTTTTGAATAATGTATTTTGGTATTACATTGACCTGTGCCCCTGTATCTAATTGAAAAGTTACCATTACTCCAGGGGTGCTGGCAAAAAGGGGTTCTTGTTACAGATCTTCCTTCTCTGTAGCTCCACTGGATGTCATATATATGAGGAACCTCTGCCACAATTTCTTCCAGTTTTTTGCTGCATTACTAGACAGTTTTAACTCCTGGAATTCTGAAATGCTCCATTTTTCTATATTCCTTTCTACCCCACTCCTGGAACCATGTGTTGTTGTCAAAAGACCAAGGAGTTAAACTTATAGAACAATAAAGCTTGTCTATTCAGAGAGCCTTCTTAGCCTGCTCATCTGCTGTTCCCTCCTCCCATTCCTAGGTAAATGTAACAACTGATAGATAACACTTTTAAAGGTATCCACACAGGGAGCAACATGCAGGGCTGTCTTTTAAAGAGTGTCCCTGGCCCCCAGGCAACTGTAGCCAGAGCCTTTAGTTCCCCCTGGCTGCTGCAAGGGGCAGACTAGAGTTGAAAGAGCCCTGGAGCACGCTACTGCCATGAGGAGCTAATCTGCTCCTGAATGTCTGCACATGCAGACACCTGCCCAGGACTGGTTTACTGTGCAGTAAACCCACATAGCATTAATTGCACATATAGACATGCCCACTGTCACCCAAATTTCCTTCCATCTTCTCTTTCTCAACCAACTCCTCCCTATTTGGGAGCAGCAAATCAAGAAGTACTTCCCCCTTCATTGGCCTCTCTACCACCTGAATAAAAAAAAAGTTATAATATTAAACATTATTTAATATTTAAAATATTAATGCAAAATATAATAAAACATTGTAAAATATCAATGTACAATATAATTGCACAATTAACAAGTAGAAAGAATAGTATTAACTGGAAAATGAATGCAATAGTACTTATCAGGTGCATCAACACGTTGCCCTATGCAGTATGTCACCAAACACCATGCTACGGCAATGTAGCAATCACATGTGTCTAAATGTGATTGCCAGCTACATTGCTGTAGTGGCACACTCTTTGGGTGTCGCACGCCACTACAGTTACATAGTGATGAAATCTAAGCATGTTCTATGCACACAGAGCATTAACCACCCATACTACACTGTGCTTTAGTACTTCCAAAAGGAAGCACTAAAGTTTGGCAATGTTTAAATGAGTCCATTAAGTCAGGTTACTTGGATATGCATATTATATGCCTCCTGATCTCATTGTAGACAAATATATCCATTCATAAACTGAGGCCACGTTCATTGTTTCCAAAAGAAGCATGGGTTGATCTAGCAAAAAAAGGCTCATTTTTATCTGCAATCTGCCCATAACAAGATAGTCTCATAAGAATTTCACTTTCTGAAATCGGGGTTGCCAATCCAAAGCTATCTTCTTTGATAAAGTGCAAGCTTTTCTTTAAAAGAAAAACTTTAATGACATGTTTTACTGACATATGTATTACATGATTTAAAGGCAACCCTTCTGCCATGACCTGGACAAGGGGTTTGACACCAACCACAGTTTAAAAAAAAAATTGGTTGACAGTACAAAGTGTGCAGACTATTAGTAGAGAACGGTTATCTTGGGTTGACAACCATGCTTGCTTGAATGGGAAAAAATGGTTTCACATTGTGCTGTCCTGCCCCTAGGGGTCAGCTACTCTCCCCCATACCCTGAGGACCCCAACCACACCCATCAGCCTTTCCACTACTGCCTTCCCTCCACCCCCAAAAAAGACTACTATCTGCCTACCTGTGACCCATCAGTATTACAGGCAGTTAACCAGACACAGCAACAGCAGCAATACATGGCTGGGGAAGGAAGTGACTATGGTAACTCCAAAGGGCTGCAAAGCCCCAAGCAGATACTATGTGGAGTGCTCCTAGCAGATAACAGTTGGCATCACTCTGATCATCTTCAGTCTCATTCCAAGGATAAGAATTTAATCAGACTCCTGGTAGTTTAGGATTTTTTTAAATGGATAACTCAATTTATTAAAATTTATGGGCAGACATGCGTAGCCTTTTTTGAACAATCTTTCCATAAATATATGGGCAATTGGCAACCCAATCTGAAATCCACTGGTTTTCTATCTACAAGTCTATGCATTCCAAGCAGTTTGTAATAACAATATCATGGAAACTGCTACCAGGTACTTAAAACTTCTCCAAGAACTTGGATTTCCCTCATTACCAATCTGGATTCAAATTAAGAGCAAGCAGGAGTTTAATTCTTATCTGATCAAACTGAATACCTTATGAACATACCACAAAAGCCCAGCACAGGTGCCTGAGAAACTTTTTTTTTTCAAAAATGTAGCGACAAACAGAAGGCAACTAGGAACAAATGACATTTCACTTTTTGTAGCCAAACTCAGCCCTAGGAGTCTCTATGTTTCTCTCGGGGTGCTGCTCCTTTAAGGTTGCCCCCTCTTCAGGGCTCAAAGGCCTTGCTGGGGCTTCAACCATCCCAGGCTTGGCCCCCTTTTCTCTGGACAAGCTCTCAGCCCTGGTCCACTTCCCCAGACCCCAGCTCTCAGGTCTTGACCTTTGTGTCCCTGCGCAGAACAGGTCCTTTTCGTCAGAGCACCCTGTCATGTAGCCTCTAAACCACTCCAACCTGCCAGCTGCTACCCAAAACTCCAGTCAAATGCAAACACAAAATATCAGCCTAAGCAGTTTTAATTCAAATATAAACTGTTCCAAGTCTTCATTCCTCAAGCCCTGACAGCTAAGCAGGCTCATTTCTCATCCTCCCCACCAGTCCACTAGGTTCCTCACCTGGGCCAGCCTGACTCAAAATGCAGTCAGTTTCACTCACAGTTCCTTACCCTGGGGTAGCCAGGGTCAGACCACCCCTTCCATGTCCAGACATTGGGTTTATGTGCCCAGCCCCATTCCAATCATCTGACCTAGTCCTCTGCTTTCAGGGCCCATGTGCTGCCATTTCCCTCCTAAGCCATGTGGACCTCTGTGGCCAGTTCCTCAATTTACATGGTTGGGTCACACCTGCTGCCCCTTGCCATCAGACTTCTTGTCATCTGCCCCAGCTACACTTCCACTTTCTAATAATAAGGGTAGGAATTCCCTGTTACACACACAACATAATAGGATTTTACATAGCGCTGCCCTGTCCTCATAAGTCCCATATGTACCCCCATACCCTGATACCTACTTATGAAGCAAAACAATTTGGATCATTCTATAGCTTTTCAGTGCCTACATTTTTACTATATCCTTCTAGGCATATATGGACTTAGGTATCAACCCTGTTGTATGCCCCCCTCCCCAAGTGTAGTGCGAAACAAGATGACTGCAAACATTGCTGTAGGTAAAAGTGCTATCATGTAGCTTAGCCCAGTGTTTATTGTAGACATAATGTACTCCGGTGTTGTACGTTGGAAGTTTCCAAGAAGAGATTGGTTAAGTATTGGTCAGGGATGATTTAGGAGTAGCATTCCTTCAGGGGCTGGACTAGATGACCCTTGAAATTCCTTACAATCCAATGATTCTATGATTCTTTCCTTAGAAGTTGGCATCTCAGTGGGCCAATACACATGTCCCTCTAAATGTTCATTGGTGTAACTCCATAAGTTTGTATATTTTAAATCAGAAGCTATACCTTGAAGAATGTCTGTGCTGACAAAAATCACCTGAGCCATTTGCAAAAAAAACATTTTCTTTATTCAACAAAACCATGTTTTTCTCATTGTTCTCCAGAAGGCACCCTTTACCTCCTTGTTCCTCAGACTATATATGATGGGATTCAGCATGGGTGTGAAAAATGTGTAAAACAGTGAGAGAAACTTGTCCGTGTCTGTTGAGTAAGATGAATTGGGTTTCAGGTATGTCACACAGGCAGAGCCAAAGAACAGTGTCACTACTATGAGGTGTGAAGAGCATGTGGAAAAAGCTTTCCTCCTGCCCTCCCCTTCAGGCATTCTCATTATGGTGGAGATGATGCGGATGTAAGACATGAGGATTAGCATGAAAGGGATGGTCACAAAAACCGTAGCCACCATGAAAACAGCAGTTTCAATAATGGAAGTATCCCCACAGGCCAGCTTCAGCAGTGGAGGGATGTCACAGAAGAAATGGTTAATCTTGTTGGATCCACAGAATGGTAAAGTGAAGACCATACTTGTGAGACCAAAGGACATAAATACCCCGCTGAGCCAGGATCCTGCAGCCAGCCTCATACACACCTTCCTGTTCATAAGGACTGGATAATGCAGGGGCTTGCAGATAGCAACATAGCGATCATAGGCCATCGAGGCCAGGAGAAAACACTCTGACCCTCCAAGAAAAAAAGAAAAGTAAGTTTGTGTAGCACACCCAAGAAAAGAGATAGTTCTGTGATTCCAGAGGAGGTTGGCTAGCAATTTAGGGATGTTCACTGAAGTATAGCAGATCTCCAGGAAGGAGAGATTCCTGAGGAAGAAATACATGGGGGTCTGCAGAGCAGCATCCATCAGGGTGAGGAAAATGATGATAAGGTTTCCAGCCAGGGTGACCAAGTAGGTCGATAAAAACATAGGGAATAAGAAGAGTTGCAGACTGAGGAGGTTAGAAAATCCAAGGAGAATAAACTCATTTATTGCTGAATGGTTTCCGTTCTTCATTTTTTCCTTCTCTTTTTTTTTTTTTGAAGAGGGAAAAAGGAAAAGGCAAATATTTCATAAATACTGAAATAGACTCAGGTTCAGAATGTTAAAACTTCCAAATTTGATTCCATGTAGATTCTTTGTTTTGGTGAATCAATAAGAAACAAAATTAGAAGTTTTAATTTCATTTTAAAATTGCTCATTTCCTCCCTCCATCCCCCTTAATAAATACTATTTTTTCCAAATGGGGAAATTATTTAATATCACATTATACATTAATAAATGGTAAAAATATTTAAACCTTTTAAAATGGAAATATTCCCTTTTTATTTTTTTTTCAATTAAAAAACAAACAAAAATCCTGTTGAAAGATCTTGAATGGGCTTTGTGGTTTATTTTCAGCGATGGAAAAGCTGAAGGGAATAAAATGAAACTTTGAAATAAGATAGGGCAGCTATTCAAAGCACATATCAGCAAGCACAGAATAAAGAAAATCTCTGGCAAACTGTAATTATCTGAAAAAGAAGCATTAGAAGCCTAGCATATTAATAGTTAAGGTTAATAGTTATTATATTTAGGTCCAGAAACATATGGGTAGTTCATCTGGATAACCCCATCTCTCCTATAGACTTGTGCCATGCATTAGGCATAGGCTTATACTTTCTTTCCTTGCTTGCTCTTGCAAACTCTTAAGAACTTCCGCACGAATTAAAACTCATATGTGACTCATTCCTACAGAAAATCTTCATACGCCTATATATGTCTTTTTAGTTGTCAAAATACCTATAAACATCTGCTTGAAACATAGGACAATGTTTGCACGTCTATAGAGTGCAATATTTATTCCTACAATGGACATACCTACAGGATCAAATTTGACAGTGAAATCACACCTACCCTGTAGTCAAGTAACTCAGAATTAGTTACGGACTGCACTTTGATAATCCACTAGTGTTATAGAGCTCTGCCACTTGTGTTCTTTTATGTCCTGTAAAGTTCCTGGAGATATTTTAGGTGAGGAACAACAACAACAAAAATAGGAACATGGTTATTAACATTTTTATCTTCACATTTATTAATTTATCTATGCAATATTTAGTCTGGCAAGCTAATGAGAGATAGAAATAGACACAGACAGAAAACAGGTTATACACAAGAGATAGTTTCATAGTTTCATAGTTTGCAGGGTTGGAAGGGACCTTGACAGGTCATCAAGCCCTATGTCAAACGACCCCAGCAAGGTGTTAATCTAAAATACATATTGACCCAAAATTTTAAAGATGTGGGGAAAAAAATCCAATGGTGGAAAAATATGAAGATTTCTCTGTTTGCAAATCAATCAGTGATAACAATAATCATTTTGTCTTAATTTATTTTTTATTTCTTTATATTTTGTTTTCTCTCCCATTTAAAATCTTTGTTTTCTTCAATTGTAAAAATTAAAGGTGTATATTTTAAGAAAAAGAGACACTGGAAGGGAAAGTCACTGTCTGTCCCTTCTCAACCCCCCCACCCCCCCCCCCCCCCACATGACAGCCTGGAGGTCATAGGCCAAGCCACCCTTCCCCCCCCCCCCCCCCCCCCCCCCCAACACACATACCCATTCCTGTAGAGAGCAGTGCAGACAGTTAAGAAAAAAGTTTTCATTTGCCCGCAAAACTACCCTCAACTTTTTTTTTCCTCCCTGCCCTACCTCCCAACCCTTCAATAGGAAAAAAGTTAACTGGCTAAGTAAAAGCTAGGTTTAGCCTTATTTTCAGTAAAACTTCCAGTTTTTCTGCTGAACTAAAGCAGATAAGTACCTAACTCCCATGGTAAATCCTCCTAAGCACCTATAATACATTTTAAGCTCCTCAATTCCTAAAAGAATGGATGATTCAATGCCTAAAATTGTTTCAGAGATGACCTATTAATTTTTTTTTTTACAGCAGAAATCTGTTCTCATTTCCCATATATGCTAAGTTGTACAGATAGATGCAAAAAAAAAGTAATTTCTATTTCAGGGAGCCAATTCAAAGAGTTATTCAAGCCTGCTAGCCCATTAAATCAAAAGAGTCACAGCACATCAGTTCTGCAAACAACATGTAAGGGAATGGTGTTGGCAGCAACATGTCTGACCACATTGAAATCTTCAGCTTCAGTGATGAGCTATACATTTACAATTGGGATAACTAGGGATAATTCTCAACATACATTCAGAACAAGATTTGATTTCATGCATTCAAAGTCATAGGAAAGCAGTGAAACTGATCTGCCAGTGCCCATCACCACTACTTACACTTCTGAAGAACTTCACATCTCCGGGACTTAGACCTTCCAGGTACATCTGGTCAGAAAATTTATGAGGAATAGAAATTCAGCTGAAGTTCATTTTATTTCATTCTCAGAGCCAAAGTGCTATCCATAGCTATGCTGAAGCTGATAAGAGTGTCAGTGGGATTGGTGTCTCTGTATTGAAGACTGGCTATTTCTGATGAGAAAGAGACAGAATCAATGAGAGAAGTTATACCTATGCTGCAGTCACTTCTGGTGTTGCAGCTTCTGTAGATAAACCCTAAGTTTAACTAGTAAAGATCCAGAACACAGTCTAGCACCAGCAACCAGAGACTAGAGTATGCTAACAACCTTCTTAGCACCATGCTCTAATAGCTATGGTGCTAGAAATAACCCAGTTTACTCCACCGCTGCTGTCTATGGATAGGGACATGACATTTATAGGTCTTTCAAAAGAGGAGCGTGTCAAAAGGGCAGCTACCTGTTATGTTCTAATTCTTATCTGTGGACAAGTTGGGAATAATACAAATGATACAAATATAGCAAAACTTCTTTAACTTTTAAAATTGGATGAAGCACCTGGAGAGAATCTGATAAAAAACTTACTCAGCAGCTCTCCTACCTATGCAGTTGATCCAATAAAGTATTTTGCAGAAAATAGCCTTACCTCTCAACATTGCATGGACCATCACATCTAGAACACCACTCCAGCCCTACTACTATAAAGCATGAGTGTTTGAAGGATAAGACACTTCAACATTAACAGCATTAAGAGTAGGAAGAGGAAGATTAATGGGAAGTGAACAGAATGGCAGGTTTTCTGATCTCATTCCATCCCCTAATCTTGAACATTATCACATGCTGTGGAAGAAGCATAAGATGATCTGAAAGGAGAGCAGTATTTTTTTTTTTTAAATCAGTCTTGTCCCCTGTGGGAGAACATCTCTGGAGCACTTCATAGTTTGACTGGTTCTTGACCAAATAAATGGCTCCATGTTGATTCTGTTTTAGTAAAGAATGGAAGTGTGTGTAGGAAGTGGGAAGCTATTACGAAAGTGTTTTAATTTCTTACTAATTGTTACTGATCACATGCCAGACCCCTCAACACAGTGGAATGAGAAAAAGCTAAATAACAACTCACAAATAGAGTGGGCAAAATCTAAAGGTGAATTTTATCACAATTTTCCCTTGAATGTTTTGACTGCACAGTGCATAACCTCAAACTGCTGAAAAACAAATAATTTTCAGCATGAATCAGGGTATGATCTGGCAAACTATTATTCAATTTTTCTATCCCCAATAGTGGAAATAAAAATCTGCATGTGTCTGATACAACCAATGCTTTCTAAAGGGCACAGAAAAGTTAACTTTATATATAAATATTTACAAAACAGTCTCCATGTAGGACCTGGATGCTTGCTTGAGGGTTAGACTCCATTTCAGGTAAAAGGAAGCTTTATCTGATGAAGGAAAATGACTAATGCAGTAGAGTTTGAAGGATAAGACTTTCCAAAGTGTTTCATGAATTTTGGGTCTTAAAACCCCTGTTATTGAAATGTTTTAATAAAGCATAAGAAATGTAATTTACTGGGATCAGAACATAGATCTGTCTTGCCCTATGTTACAGTGGTTGAGAGTGGAAGCTGAAAGGCAAGAGTGAACAGGGTATGATCCAGGTTTTTCCCCTGTTCCTCTCCCACTTCCAGCATTTAAGCTGTATAAAATTCTAATTCAGAGTCTGTACCTCTAACTCCCATTTTCAGAAGCTAATGATGAAACTTTACTCCAAGAATTTGTCCAAGCCCTTTTTGCAACTGGTTAAAATATCAGATTCCACAATATCTTGTGGCTGTGAATTCCACATTTTAATTGCATGCTCTATGAAAAAGAAGTGTCTTTTGTTAGTTTTAAACTTGCTACCTACTAGTTTCACTTTATGACCTTCATTTCTAGTATTGTGAGAAATAGTAAATAATAAATCTCTATTAACTTTCTCCTCACCATTTAGTATTTTGTAAACTCTTATCATGTCTCCCCTCAAGCTTCTCTTTTCTAAACTGAATAGGCCTAGCTACTTTAGTCTCACCTCATATGGAAGCTCCATCCATACAAGTAGTCATCCTTGTTGAGCTTCTGTGCACATTCTCTAGTTCTTCTATATCCTTTTTCATGTGTGGGGACCAAGACTGGGCACAGCATTTAAGGCATGGATGCACCATGGTCTTATGGAGGGGCATAAGGATACTTTCTGATTTGTTTACAGGCCTTCTTAATAATCCCTAATGTTTTGTTTGCCTTTTTTATGGCTGATGGGCACTGAGCTGATGTTTTTAGTGAACTGTCCACAGTGTACTCCCGGATCACTTTCCTGTGTGGTAACAGCTAATGTAGAGCCCATTGTAATGTAGGTATCATTTGGGTTATTCTTCCCCATATGTGCATCAGTTTACACATATCCACACTGAATTTCATCTGTCCTTTAGTTGCCCATTTGCACAATAATGCCAATCTGCCTCACTCTTTACCACTTTGAGTAACTTTGGCCACCTCACTACTCATCCCCCTTTTCAGATGATTTATGAGTATATTAAACAGCACCAGTCCCAAAACAGATACCTGGGGTCTCTGCTGTTCACTTTATTCCATCCCCAAAACTGATCACTTATATTCACTCTTTGTTTTCTAACCTTAAACCAATTTCAAATACACAAGTGGATCTTTCCTGTAATCCCATGGCTATATAGCATCATTAGAAGCTTTTGATGGGGGACTTTGTTAAAGACTTTTTGGAAATCAAGATATACTATGTCAACTGGATCACCCTCATCCACCTTGCTATTGATACCCTCAAAGAACTGTAGTAGTTTGGTGAAGTATGATTCCCCTTTGATAAAACTGTGTTGATTACCTTAATATGGGTTAATTCCAGAGACAGTGTTTTAGAAAAAGAATCCTTTCCAAAATTCTGACCTAGTTACAATGTCTGAAATTAGGCCCCCAGAATCAATAGGTGCTTTGTAAAATCTTGGGCATGTGATTCTCATTTTCTTTTTCCTGACAGTTAGTCACAAGGGGCTTCTATACACAAAATCCAGGGTAGAGGAATGGGCAGTTTAATTAGAGTGGCTCCAAGAAAAGGAGCAGGAAAGCAAGCACCAGTTGCTGCAAGCCACCAAAGGCAGAACAATGCCCAGTCAGAGCTGCTGCTCAGGAACACTGGGAGGACAGGGTAAGGAACTGTGGGGATGGCAGGAGGTTCCTGGTCCTAGGCATGACTTAAAATGACACCCTGATGGGTCTGAATGGTGTGGTGGGGCTGCTTGTAGCAGGGCAGCTTCCAGGAAATGCCATACCTGTGCCTCCCCAGTGAAGGGTGACTATGGGGTACCAGAAAGCTTCAGCCCCTGTTGCCTTGTGGGTTTCATAGATTCACAGGTGCTAGGGTCGGAAGGGACCTCAACAGATCATTGAGTCTGACCCCATGCCTAGGCAGGAAACAGTGCTGGGGCCAGATGACCCCAGCCAGATGCCTATCCAGCCTTCTCTTAAAGACCCCCAAGGTAGGGGAGAGCACCACCTCTCCTGGAAGCCCATTCCAAATTTTGGCCCCCCTTACCTTGAAGATGAGGCCTAAATCTGCTCTCTGTCAGTTTGTGACCATTGTTCCTTGTTACCCCAAAAGGCACCCTGGGCAACAGAGCCTCTCCGATCCCTTGCTACATCCCCCTAATGAATCTGTAGGCATCCACAGGATCACCTCTCAGCCTTCTCTTGCAGAGGCTGAAGAGGTCCGGGTCCCTCAGTCTCTCTTCATAGGGCTTGTCCTGTAAGCCCCTAACTATATGAGTGGCCCTCTTCTGGAAACTCTCGAGTCTATTAACATCCTTCTTGAAGTACAGCGCCCAAAACTAGATGCACTACTCCAACTGCATTCTGACCAATGCCACATAGAGGGGAAGTATCACCTCCTTGGTTTTATTTGTCATGCATCTGCTGATGCATGATAAAGTGCAGTTAGCTTTGCAGATGATTTTGTCACACTGACAACTCATGTTCATCTTGGAGTCCACTATGACTCTGAGATTCCTTTCTGCCTCTGTGCTGCTGAGAGGGTCACTTCCCAGTCAGTAGGTATGTGGGATATTTTTGCACCGTAGGTGCAGCGCTCTGCACTTGTCCTTGTTCTACTGCATCCTATTGTGTACTGCCCACTTTTCTAACCTGTCCAGGTCTGCCTGCAATTGTTTCCTACCCTGTGGAGTGTGCACTTTAACCCACAATTTAGTATTTTCTGCAGACTTGGACAGAGTACACTTCACACCTACATCCAAGTCACTGATGAACATATTGATGAGCACAGGTCCAAGGACCGAGTCCTGTGGGACCCCGCTACCCACATCCTTCCAGGTCAATACCAACCCATCTACTACCACTCTCTAGGTGTGACTGCTAAGCCCATTTACACCCACCAGACCGTGTAGACATCTATGTCGTAGCCTCTTTATTTATGAGAATAGGATGAGATATCATACTGAACACCTTACTAAAGTCCAAGAAAACGACATCCACCTATACTCCTGTGGAGTATACAGCCAATTCTTTCAGTACTCTCGGATGCAGCTCACCTGGGCCTGCTGACTTAAACACATCCAGTCCGTCCAAGTGACTGCACCAAGTCAGCATCGACAGTTGGTGGGCTGGTGTCCCTCTGATGCCCATCTAAGAACCCATTAGGAGACGTATCTTGAGTCCTGTTCAGGGACACCGAGGCAATAAACTCATTGAATAGCTCAGCCTTGTCCCCCCTGTCTGTCACTAATTGCTCCTTGTTCAGTAGAGGTCCTATGCTGCCCTGCACCTTCCTTTTACTCCCTACATATCTAAAAAAAGACTTTTTGTTGTCTTTAATTTGTGTTGCCAGCCTCAGCTCTGTAGTTGCTTTGGTCTTTCTAACTGCCTTCCTGCAAGTGCAGGCCAAGTAGGAATACTCCTTGGTAGCTTCCCCCTGCTTCCACCACCTGTATGCCTTCTTTTTTGCCCTTAGGCTCCCCTGGATTTTCCTGTTTAGCCTGGACGCTTTTGGGCTCCTTTCCCCCTTTTCCCTCATACTGGGATAGTCTCCCTCTGTGCCCGAAGGATCACTTCCTTTAGGAACAACCACCCTTCCTGGACTCCCATCTCCCCAATACTCTTCTCTCGCAGTGCATCATTGACTAGATTCCTAAGCACACTGGAGTTAGCCTTCCTAAAGTCAAGCACTTCCACCCTACAAGTTATCTTACCCACCCTACGGTGTATGGTGAATTCAATTGATTGGTGGTCACTGTCCCCAAGGTGACCACAAATCTGCAGCTCCCCTACCAGGTCCTCCCCCGTAGCTGGCATCAAGTCCAGTAAGGCATTTCCCCTAGTGGGACCATATACTTCCTGTGTTAGGTGAAGGTCCTTGTAACAGGAGGCTTCCTCGGGGCCCATCTACAAATGGCCCACCCACCTGTTTCTGGGCCAACTGCCCACCTCCTCACCTGCCACACCTTGATGATATATAATTAGGATGTTATTTAGGCAGGGGGCTGCCCATTTCTTGCCCCAATGCCAGGGGGAGCTATCTGTCACTCCGTTCCTCCCCTATACCGCAGCCCAAGCCTCACAGATGGCATTCACAGATCTTAACATCATCGGCCCCACACTGGGCCCCAGAATTCTCCAATCTGGACCCCAACTGAATCCCTCCAATAAGGCAGCCTACTCCACCCTCATGTCCCCCCAGGACCTTTGGCCACACAGACCCATGCCTCACCTCCAAGGCCAGTCAGAAATTCCAGGCCCTCAACTCTGGGTATCCCTTTCAGTGGGCCCCTGGCCCTTTTGACCGTTCTGCTCCTGGCCCCAGCATTGACCAGGTGAGGTTATTGTAAGTCAGGCTTCTGAGCCTCTAGCTCCCTCTGTACCCTGGGTCCAGCTTCTTGGCCCTACTATGGTGTAATCCAACCCATTGTGGGAGCTGGGGTTATTAAGGCACCTCGACCCGCCTTTCACTGGGGTGGTAACTGGCCTGGTATTTCCTGGGGACTTGCACGCCACCAGGAGCCCCACCAGGCCACCCATCCCCAGCAGGGTGCTGTTTTAGGTTATGCCCAGGACCAGGAGCCTCCAAACCATCCCCTACAGCTCCTGCTCTTACCTCCAGGATGTTGCATGCAGCCTTGCAGCCAGACAATGTTTCTGTCTGGCCTGCCAGCAGTGAACTGCTCTGTTTATATAGGTGGCCAGAGATCTAAAATGGCTGTTGCAATCAAGCACATGCTGGCTGCTTGGCTCAGCCCTTACAGTGGCAGGCTCCAACAGTGCCCTGCCACAGTCCTGCACACAGGTTAAGAAGCTACATTAACAGTTGGATTTGGTTACCCTTTAGAGGGGAAAATCTAGGGGATCACACCCTGACAGAAAAGCACAACCACCCAGACCCACTGAGGAGTGTCTGCGGCAGAGGCCCAGGCCCACCATATGGGGCCTGAGCCAAGGTCCAGGTAAGTTAACAGATACCTGAGGCCTGCACAGACATTAGACTGAGTCAGGAGGGCCCAGGTAAGTCATCAGATGCCTGAGGCCCAGAGGCCTCAGTGAGGGAGCAGAGTAGAGTAATAGAGACCTGGTGGTGGTATAGAGTAAGGCCTGAAGATGGCATGAAATGATGCACAGAAAGCAGTGGCAGCCGGCAGCCATGTAGAGTAGGGCCTGAAGTCGGTCTGAAGGGCTACACAGAAGCTAACTGGTACAAATAGAGTAGGGAGCCCCAGTGAGGGACATGAGTTAAAGGCCCAAGCATGTCCAAGCATGTCCAAAGACACCTGAGGCCTAGTTGAGGCCAGAGGTGGCCCAGTAAAGGGTCAGGGGAGTAGTGAAACATTATGGATGCCATCTGTGAGGCCAGCCATCTGCGAGGCTTTAAATGGCCAGCCTCCTGCTTAAAAATAAACAACTTATTGTTTACATAAAGGTGTGGCAGGAGGGTATAGGCAGGCAGACTGCCCAGACAGGGAGGTAGGCTGGCTTGGTGCCTGGCCCTGAAAGCTACTCTGTTACAAAGGTACTTTCTTGTTTTATGGAGGTACATCTGTATGGATGATCATGCTGCTATTGTCCTGTGTGTTCCTTTCAACTTCTCTTCAACTGAGTAGTGCTTATGCCAATTGCCTGCTTGACACTGCACTGGTATTGAGAGGTTTATTTTTATCAGCACAGTTTAACAGCGCTGTTGAATGATCAGTTTGCTGTCCTGAACTAAACACTCAGCTTGACCATGGTTTCCAACCTGGTAAACCTCCGACGTAGAACTGTCCACTCAGCTGGACTGCCTATGACCTAATCAACCCTTACAGTTTGCTCCAAACAAATCAAACAAACAAACAAACGAAGCAAAAAAAAAAAGAAAAAAGAAAGGATCATGGGCCTCTAGTCACATGAAGCCCTTTCAGGGGCCCCTTTCCCTGTTGTGCTACAGGAAATGCAGGCCAAAATGTAGCCTCAGAATAGGCCACTACAGGACCAGGTGTGGGGTCTTACATAGAGATGTAAAATTTCCAGAAATTTTGAAGCCATGAAAAAAATAGGTTATTTTTCCGGTTTTTTTGCAGAAAGAAACGGAAATTTTTGGGAAAATTGAAATATATGCAATACTTATTTTCTTAGCATCCTTTACAGATCTAAATTCATGTTGTTACTTTAAGAACATAAAATATATTATGCATAATTGGTTTGGTCATAAAATAATCATGTTTGGTATATTTATTCAATTTAAAAGTATAATTTATTCAGACAATAATTACAAATGTACTAATTACATTTTCTTTAAAATGTTTTAAATTTTTGTTACAAATGGAGCTAGAAGCTGCTAAACTCTAAGGAACCTAGCATCTCTTAGTTTATGAAAAGCAGGCAAAAATTAGATTTGAAAATAGAAGAAACCATCAACATTATAGTAAAACAAAGAAAGTTTTTATGCATTCTGGACTTAGTCTCCTCCACAGTGTCAAACAGATACAGAAAGCACTCATTTTTAGAAAAAAAAGCTGAGAAAAAATGGGTGGGGGAGAAACAAGACTCATTGAATACAAATTTTGCTACATGAAACTTTGTCTAATCAGTCTCATTTTCTGGGCTATCACTATCAGCAGTTTCTCTTCTTATCCTGCATTTTTATCTTCTTCATGGACTTCTGAAAACTGAAGGTTTGCCTGGATTGAGACAAGCTTCTCTACTCTTTCACGTGTTAGTTTATTTCTCGATTTGGTGTCAGTACTTCCAAACATAGACCAGTTACTTTCACATGCTGCAGAAGATGGAGGAATCTGAAGCAGGAGAGAAGCAAAAGGAGTCAGAGGCTATGTCATACAAAGGCCTTGCCACCATGTTGCAGGAGGGAGATGCTTGGCAAGTCACAGACTGCATTCCTGGACCAAATACCTTAAGATGTTCTGTCTTCCTTCATGTACAAGTACCTTTCCAACATCAAGTCCTAAGTGTGCTGCTTGTTTTGTAATCCCGTCAACACTAACATTTTTGCCTTTGAATCTTGGATCTAAGAGATTTGCAGCAGCATGAATTGATTGGCAACAAAATTCTTCTCGTCTGTTAATAAAGTCTTTCACTTTTCTCTCTTCTGTACTTGTAAGTTGAGATACAATTAGAGTCTCAAAAACAGTTGATTTTATCTGGGCCGCTTAGTGAGGAATGTCTGACAAAAGTGCACTGTCTGATTCAGATGCAGTGATTGCTGAAGAAATTGGCTTTAGAATATTCAGGGAGCTCTGCAGTTGAACCCAAAAGACATCCTAATCAAGTACTGTGTTCCTTACACTTCTGGGTACTTTAAGATCCTCAGTTATTACTATTTCTTGACCAGCTTCTTTGTTTTTTAGTAAACTTTCAAATGAGATCACCACTCTACCCCATCTAGTATTACTACAGAGTTTGTGTCACTATTTTATTCTTTGCATTCTTTTCTTCCTGCTTCTTCTTAAAGACTGCAGCTACAATATGAGTAGTTTTTTTACATGTTTCAAAACTCATTTTGCTCTTCTATAGATTTTTTGCAGTGTCCAACTTCATGATGACATTAAAAAGCAAGTTAAGCCCATAGGATGCACATCCTATTGCAGTAATATGTGGATATTTATCCATTATGATCTCCCATGCTGCTTTCATGTTTCAATATTTCTTGGTAGTTAAAGGGTAGAAATATATGAACACTTTGTCTTAAACATTTTATTCATCATTCTAAAATAAAATATTACATAAGATTTTTTTCTAATTTTTCCAAAATTTTTCAATTTTTCCAATTTTTTGGGAAAATCAAAAAAGGCCTTGAAAAAATGGGGAAAAAAACCGTTTTTTCCCTGAGTTTTTGTGTTCTTTTTTGCAGGCCTTAACATCTCTAGTCTTACAGCAAGGAAATGCCACTGTCGAGATACAGCCAGACCCATGGTTAGTGGCTGTGAATCCTGCTGTAAGCTGTCCTCAGTGATGAACCAAAAAAATTCTGAGGGTCCCTAAACGAGTGTCACACATTATTCAACTTGTGTCTCCATTTTTTTTCCAGAGACAATGTTAAGGGGGGTTGATTATTAGTTTCCTAATAGGTAGTGTGCTATCCTGGCCCTCCACAGTCCTGGAAAGCTGTACCTCCCTACTGAGTCATCTGGAAGCCTTGGCTTGGCTTGGCTTGGCATTTCTTAAGCCATGTCAGAATTTTCTACCAGCTCTCTTGAACTGTGGGAAATGACCATTCAGACCCTGAGGCTGGGTGTTGTCCTAAGACAGGATGTGGCAGATTTCTGGTGATTGGCCATTGATGAACAACAGCTGAAATGAAGCCACTCAGCCTTTCCATTTCTGCCAGGGATAGAATAAGGTAAAAGATAAACTGGTTCAGGTGGAGAGGCTCTTCCCCATTTAGAGTCACTAATAGACTGCTGCATAGGCTGGAGCACTGTCTATTCATGTGGAGACTGGAGCAGACAAAAGTTCCAAGAGGGGGACACCAGGGCATGAATTCTACTTGCCTGTTCTCTTTGGATGTGTCTCCTGAGAAGACAGTGAAAGTTAATGGCAGGCAAGATCCAAGGCAGAAATGTGTACAAGGCAATTAACATTATCAGCCCTCTCCTTTTACTTTTGCAAATTAGCCAACATCAGAGCCACTTGTTATGCCAAATGCAGAAAATCCCAGCTTTGGGAACCTGAGTAACCTAACCAGAACAAAGGAGTCTACGTCACAGGGTGCACATCTTTGCATTCTTTTTGCTCTTCCCTTGAGAATACTGTGGGCCACCATCCTTCACCACTCCTGATAATGCTGCATCACTCCCATGTAGCTATTTTGGAGGCACATCAAGTCACCCTACAGGACTGTGGAACCTCAGACAAGTTTACAGATCTGATTTTCACCAGGGAAAATCATATCCCTTCACAATGCTGACCTAACCCAGTAGTGATAGAATCAATTGATGGATCACCACTCACCTAAAGCCAAATTACCCTTGGGACTGCTCCTCTACAGGACAGTTTCTAAGGTCACAGTGGCTTAACACAGTTCAGCTTGACTGAGTCCTCCCATAGCTTTATGGTGTTAGGGATCTCCTGGCTTGCCCTCCAAAATCTTCAGATGCATTGGAAATCTGGGACAGTCCAGTTCAATGCAGTCTATTCTGGGGAACCTGCCTAGCTCCCACATCTGCTATCACATGACCTGCACTAAAACTGTCCTCAGGCAAACTGAAAACCCAGGCACTCTAGGGCACAAACAGCCCAGCCATCAATATCTCAGGAGGTAGCACCTGCATTGACTGAGTCAGACAACCAGGAATCCAGTGCTACACTCCCCACCAGACACCCAGATTTTACTGATATATTTTTACAAAAAAACTTGCACATACCTTTTCACCTTACAGAATACATGATATCCCTATTGAGATGCAGCTGAGGCCACTGGTTTTATTCTGGTCACCTACATTCTGTATCTCAGCCAGAGTTGGGAACCTTAAAGAACTACCAAAGAGAACCTAGATAAGGGGCTTATTTAACCAAACTTCCACTTCATCATTCAGGAAGCAGTAGGCCACTGGTAATGAAAATGGTAAGTAGCAGATTGAAGTGCCAGTGTCCATAGCCTTGTGCAATTTCCACTTCTGGAGACTGCCACTCCCCTAGGCAATGATCTTTTTTGAAATCTCTTTTTCTAGGAAAAGGAGAATTAGGCTAGTGTGTCAGCCTCCAAAAGTCCTTGTTACTGTAGCAAAACCTCCCGTTTTTCTTTTTTTTCTTTTTTTTTTAAATGCATTTGCTCCCCTTCCCCAACCATTTCTCACTTTTTCTCTCCCTCTCTATTACCTATAGATAGGTATAAGTGAGCTCAGACTTAGGATAAGCTTTAAACATTTTTATTTTGGTAGCAAGTTTTTGGTTTTGGATATCCACTGTTTTATATTGTATTATTATTAGGTTTGTATTGATTCTTACAGTTGTATATTGTATTATTATCATTTTGTATTGATTTTTATTGTTTCATATGGATATTGTATGGTTTAGGCCTGTGTTTTTAAGTGAACCAAAGTCATCTCAAGCCTCCATCTTGTGTCCTCTGCCTGGGCATCCCATGTTGCAACTGTATAAGTCACGTACCTCTCCCATGTAAATTGGTTCCCAGATGCAGTAGAGTGATTGGGAATGATTGAAATACAATGGTAGCAGGCGTCTACTGAATGGCCTGTAACGACTGGGCCATCACTGCGCATTGATTCATCCAGGAACCACAGACCTCACCCATGAACAGAGACAAGAAACCAGCATTTGAAAGACAAAAGACCCTGCAGAACCAGCAACTCTACCATTGTACCTCACCATTACAGACACCCGAAACTGCACATCCCTGCATGGAGCACACATGCTCAGTATGCCAGGGGCTGACCCTTGCCTGGGCATGCCTCCTGTCACTAGGGTCACACAAGGTCTGCCCCTATAAAAAGGGGCAGTGAAGACAGACCCAGTGGGACACCCTCTCCATCTGGACCAGCACTGTGCCACACCATCTATCCACCCAGAGGCCTTGCCGGTGACCCCCACTCTGGACAACAGCTACTGGACAAGGACCCCTTTCCAGCCTGGATAGGTAGCTGTCACCCCATACCCCTTCAAACCAGGAGTTGGACTCTGCTTCTCTTCCCTTCCTGGACTCCAGCCCTTCCACTGAGTGTCTTTCTCCTGCAGCCATTGTGAGTGCTTGTGTGTGTGTGTGTGTGTGTGTGTGTGTGTGTACCAATAACTTCATGGGGCTGTGTAGTGTGTTGTCTGTTATATAAAACTGTTATTTGGACCCCTAAGTTGGGTTTTGCTTTCTATGGTTTGGCCCTTCTCCAACCTCTGCTCCTCACCCTTCTAACTTCTGTCTCATTTCTCCTTTTCCTGCTTCTGGCTCACTACCACCTCCAACACCTGTCCTGAGCTCTGCTCTGCCTCCAAACCCCCTGTTTCTTTGCCACTGTCTTATCCCCAGTGCCTTTTCCTTTTCCCCTGAGCAACCAGGTTTCTGCCTCAGTTTCTTTCCTGGCTGTCTCCTCCTTGCCACAACTTATCTGCCTCGCCCCTCCAATATCTCAGCTGTCTGCCTCAGTTTCCAGCCCCAGTCTACCTTAAGTAAACCCAAGCCCCAGTTCCTCAGCCACCTTCTCTGTAGTCCACTAGTTCTAATCCTGGTTCTGGCAACATTTACTCCGTGCACTTTAAGTGTCTCTCTCTCACCTGAACCTTCCCCCAGGTATCCCCAGCACACATATACACACTGTACCATCCAAATTAGGAACTTACCTGTGTGTATGTGTAGGTGGGTTGTATGTGTGTGAACTGGTGAGTGTGTGTGTGTGTATGTATATGTCATTATGTGCATGATATATGAATTAGTGATCTGTGTCTAACTTTTGTGGTGTATAGTGTATGTGCTTGAATTGGTGCTAGGTATGCATGTGCCTAGGCTGCTTTGGATGTGTATGTGCCTGAGCTGCTAGTGTGTGTGTGTATGTGTGTATATGTACCTAACTGATTTTTGTGTTTGTATATGTGCAAATGTGTCTCACCCTCCTGTCTAACAGTGCAATCTCAAGATCCTGAGAGTTGGCTTAACCCCATGTGGGGGCCGAGTATAGCCGGAATTGGGGCCGTACCGATGGAGTGGAATTAGGCACAAACGCGTACTGGTTGAATTGAAAAGAACTTTACTTACAAACTGACGTACAGGGATTTGCATCGATGCACACAGTGTAGGCACGCTCCGTTACAGGTTACAAGCAAAAGAAAGAAACTGGGTGGCACACCGATGTTTTCCGAGCATGCAGGGTGTGGGGTACGTCGGGACGGTCGGCGACGGGGAGTGTTTGGTGGTTGATCAGGCCTCCAATTTTGCTCCAAGGTACACGAGGAACTCGTTCCCAACGTACATGCAGAGTTCTCCGGCTTGGGCGGAAACTACCCAAGCTTTTATACAGCTAGTGAGCCAATTGCTAGCCACCGGGTATGAATAATTTACAATGAGCCAATCGGTAGCATGCATCCAAACAGTGCAGCTGCTAGTTTTGGCGGGAACTGATCACTGCACCAAGGCTTTTCCTGCCGTAGCAAGGCATCCCTTGCACCGAGTACCCGCATCGTGCTAAGAATTCTGCTGTGTCGAGGCACTTTTAATTACTAAGTACAGACACCCCACAGGGCAACACTGGGGGCGCAAAACTGTACACAGGATGGCTGTGTGAAGCTTCAGTCCCTGATTCAATTTGTCAGCGATTCGGCCCAAATTGGTTGCTGAATCCCGAAATCCAAATCGAATCAGAATCCTCTGAATCAGTTCAGAAAGATTTGGTGATTCAGACATAGAGACAGCTTTAAATGTTTTTTCTACATACCTCTAGGCAGCAGGCGGCTCATGAATGCTGCGATGGAGATGGAGCATCCCACAGAAGCATGGAGGGCTCCCCAGCACACTTGGCATCGGACCCAGAATTGGATAGAAGTGCTTCCTGTCCACCTCTGCTCCACTTCTGGGTCCTCTGGAGAGCACGCTGGAGGACCCCCCCTGTGTACCCACCAGCTTGTTGACGGGTAACTCCTGGTCCGGGTGGGGGCAGGCACCAGTATTTCTGGTCCAGTCTGGGTTTGCTGCCAAGCACGTGGGGGGCCCACCCACACTCCTGTGGGATGCTTCATCCACCCTAGCATTGCAGCGTTCACAAGCTATGATGGTACCTTGACGTATGTAAGAAAAAAAAAACAAGTTTTGTCTATGGCTGAATCGCTGATTCTTCAAAACAGCATCAAATCTTCAGATTCGGCCGAATCAAATCAGGGACAGTGATCCAAATCAATGAATTGAATCACTGACCCCGATTCGAATCAAAGAGGGCCTGCTTTACATACCAGCACTGAATAGAGTGGAAGAATCAGTTCCCTCCTTCTTGTTGCAATGCTTCTACTAATGTAGCCTAGTATGCTGTTGGCCCTCTTCACAAAAAGGGCCTGTCTTCTACTGCACTTCATTTAGGCCAGATTTTAGAGAATGGTATTCTAATATGAAGTGATGTGACAATCTTATTAACAATCCCTCCACTGATCCAACAACCCTTTGTTTCTAGTTTTATACCTAAGAACATCCAAATTATAAATGACCAAAGCTTGTAAAACAACAACCTGTTTTTCTTTGCATTGGTAAGTTGATGTTTTCAAAGCAAAATTAATGGAAATTGAGCAACTAAAACCCTTGTACTCCCACACAAACTGTAGGCTTAAGCAGTTTCTCACGCATTTTTTTTTCATTCCTACATCTATAAGGAAGACTTTCTTTCCTCTTTTCACTTGTATTGATGACTCCTAGTAACTTGGGATGAACTGACCAAGAGTTTTTGAACTTCCCTAAAAGCAGGCTCAGGGGTGATCTGGTGGCCACCTATAAATTTATCAGGGGTGCTCACCGGGATCGGGGGGAATGTCTGCTTACCAGATCGCCACAAGGGATGACAAGGTCAAATGGTCACAAACTCCTCCATGACTGTTTCAGGCTGGACATAAGAAAGAACTTCTTTACTGTCCAGGCCCCCAAGGTTTGGAATGGACTGCCACTGGAAGTGGTTCAAGCACCCATTTTGAACACCATAAAGAGACATTTGGATGTTTATCTTGCAGGGATCCTATGACCCCTGCTGACTTCCTGCCCCTGGGGCAGGGGGCTGGACTAGATGATCTTCTGAGGTCTCTTCAAGCCTTAGTGTATATGGATCTATGAATCTATAGGGAATTGAATATGAGCCATCAGTGTGCCCAGAATTCTATTTCATTCAGTATATGACCAAAGAATTGCTTGTGATCAACTCTGAGGTACCCAACTGAATTTCTAGAGTGGTATACTGCCTACTTTGGACATATACATACCTCCATTCCAAAAATCATATGGAATCACCCTGTTGACCCTAATTCATAAATTACCCAAGACAGATCACCTAAGACCCCTTAAGTGTTATTCATGAGAATCAACGTCTCATGCCCATTGACCTTGAAAGAAAGTTTTCCTCCCAATTGATTTCCTAAGAGAAACCCTCACCTCCTTGTTCCTTAAACTGTAGACAATGGGGTTAACTGATGGTGTCACTATTGTATACATCAGGGAGAGAAGCCTGTCACCATCTGGAGAATACATAGTTTTGGGTCTCATATAAGTAAATATGATGGTACCATAGAAAACAGAAACTATAATGAGGTGTGATGAGCAGGTGGAGAAGGCTTTGTGTTGGCTCTCTACTGAGGGCATCCTGAGGACTGTGGAGATGATGAAGATATAGGACAAGAGAATGAGCAAAAAAGGGACCAGAATGAAGACAATGGTGACTGTGGCAACAGAAACTTCATTCCTGTAGGTGTCAGTGCTGGTAGTCTCAGCAGAGGGGAAATGTCACAAAAGAAATGATTAATTCGATTGGAACCACAGTAAGGCAGAGTAAACATTGAAATTGTTTGTCCAAAAGCTACTAGTAGCCCAATAGTCCATGAAAAAGCAGCGATCTGAGTGCAAACTTTCTGGTTCATCTTGAGAGTATATTGCAGGGGTCTGCATATAGCCACATATCTATCATATACCATGACAAAGAGCAGACAGCACTCTGTGAGGCCAAAGAGAAGAAAGAAAAACATCTGAACACCACAGCCTGTGAAGGAGATTGTCTGGATCTCTGAGAGCAGATTCACTAGCAGTTTGGGGGCTATAGCACAGGTGAAGCCAATGTCCAAGAAGGACAAGTTCCTGAGGAAAAAGTACATGGGTGCATGAAGAATTGGCTGGGTCACTGTGACAATAATTATCAGTGTGTTCCCCAGGAGGGCCATCACGTAGATGGCTAACACCAGCACAAAGAGCAGAACTTGGATTTCGTGCAAGTCTGAGAATCCCAGGAACACAATCTCAGTCATGCAAGTCTGGTTTCTTTGCTTCATCTCCTCAGCTTTGGTGACTTTTGGTGTAGTCATGAAGCCTGAAGACAAAGGAGATAAATGATAGAAACAAAATGTTCTCAAAGAAGATAAATTAATGGTCATTAGAGGAGAACTAATAAGCAAACCTCTCTGATCTATATACCCACTATCTCAATGTAGGAGATGTATGCTGTTTCACCTACAACTTTTATCATATCCAAAAAAAGCAAAACAAAAGAAATAACCCTCCTCCCCCACAAAAAACCCTAACCTTTATTTCTGAATAGGGAGCTGTATACATCAGAGTATGTCCCCAAATAATAGCTCTCAGAATTAAGTCTGAATTCAATAATACCAATATTTCTTTGTTTTCCAACCTGTGCATTTATATGAACTTTCCAAGAATGCATCAGTACACTCAGCTCAAATTTAAAGAAAAACATAGTCATGTAGACTGTATCCACATGAGTGTGGAGGTTTGTTTCCCCAGAGACAAGTTGCAGTGGCATAATTTGTGCCACTGCTAGTCATCCCCAGGGAATGGCCATGCCACACGTGCTCTGGCACAAAAAAGGTTACCACGAGTC
>NW_005842904.1:148322-148582 GCF_000455745.1 Alligator sinensis | reverse complement strand
GTGTGGCCCCCCCCAGCCTTACCTGGCTTCCTGAGAGCCTCAGGGAGCTGCAGTTGCACTCCTGTAGCTGGGAGCCTGGCCCCCAGCTGGAGTGCAGTGCTGGCCAGCCAGGCTCCAGTTTTGGGTGGCACATGATGCTCTTATGTGTGCCACCCCACTTCTTTTGGCATGTGTTTTTTTGACCCCAGAAATCTCCCTGGGGATAACTCCACCCCCCTGCATGGGGTGCAAGTCAGCGCACATGCGCCCCGTGAGATTTG
>NW_005842904.1:139658-148312 GCF_000455745.1 Alligator sinensis | reverse complement strand
CACCACCGTGGCCGCCTGCGGGAGCTGCCTGTTTACTGCTGCCATGGCGCCCCCCCCCACCACTGCTGCCACCTGCAGGCAATTGCCGTGCCCCCCCAGCCTCTGGGGGCATGTGTCATTCATGCCTCCTCCTGCCACACACTGCAAGGTAGCAGCTTGGGGCATGACAGATCACAGACAAGAATCACAGACAGATCTGTAGTGCCACATACCGCACATCTGCACTTGTCTGGGTGAGGCTGTAGAGTGACTTTTCCAAGGTCATAATGTAGGTCAACTGAAGAACTGTGGTTAGAACCTTATTCACTAGCCCACACTGCGTCTCAGCTCAGAAGTTTACCACATGCTTGCTTCCCAACAGAATGTATTATAATTTTCAAAATTTTGTATTTTTACTATATTTTATATTTGTTCAAAATACAAATTTAAGTAGGAGAGGAGAGGAAAGGAAAGGAAAGGAAATTGCTGATTAAAAAAACATGGATGTTTTTTCTCTGTCTCTCTTTTGTAAAATACACCTTTAGTACAAAGGGAATTTCTGTGTATAGCCTATAGATATGAGGGTTCACTCAAGAGCAGAGTTGGGTGAGCATGGAGAAGGATGGGTGGAGAGAGGGAGGGATTTATACATATATCGACATATATAGAGAGACAGGTTTAACAAGTCCGTGTGAGAACTCTTAATTTAGTCATAATGCCATTAGAATTTCATTTCTGCTTTATAATTTCTTTGAAAATGAGTTGATGATTACTCGGGATGTATAACAACAATCAAGAAATGCTATGGATTTTTCAACATTTGGATACTTTTTAATAGTTTTCCTGTCTTGTCCTAGAACAACAATGAAAAGAGCATCTCATCTTAGGCAACACTTCTACACTGTACTCAGGGTCAGGAAAACCCTGAGGCTTACTCAGGTCTTACTCAGACATAGTCGGTGGGGTTTTTATATCTCTAGATCTGATTTCTTCCTGACTCTCATTTTCCAAACAGAATAAAATAGTACTCAAAGGGACCTTGAGATATTGAATAGTTCTACCTCCAAACGACAGTAGCTTACTTGTGCAATTTCATTTTTATTGAACTGTAAGAAATCCCAAGCCCATGAAAAAAGGAACTGAGAAAGGATGCAATGTCTAAAACCTGGGAGGTGGACACCACACTGTGCCATACTTGTCTGATATTACCCCTCTTTCACTGCCACTCCATCTCACAGATGGCCAAACACATATTACCCTTATTTAAATTCTTGCATGGCCTAGGCTGCATGTATATGAGATGCTATGGCACAGTAGCAATGAGCTACTGAGCCATAGCTCATTGCTATGATGTTGTAGCATTGCCAGGCACAAACCGTGACGGTGATGCTACTGCACAGTAGTAAAAAGCTACTGCATAGCAGCTCATTGCTACTGTGAAGTAGCAGCTAAAAATAACCATGTGGCAACAGGACTGTGGAGTAACACTGGTTACTGTGCAGTCATTTAGTATTTGGTTAAGAGAGCACTAAATGAGTGCACAGTAACAACTGCGCAGTCAGCCAGTCATGTAGATGCAGCCCTAGAGTCACAGTCAAGATGACAACTACTTTGTACTAAGTATAGATGGAGTTACAGAGGATCCCTGGTACATAGCATTTACAAATCTTAATGTACAAGATAATGTGTTATAGATGAGAACAGAAGCACAAAATGATTGAGGATGCCATATTAAGAAAGTTCTTGAAGGAGCCTTCATGCCATTTTCGAAAAGGAGTTAAAACCTGATTTTTCAAAAAGTTCCTAAGGTACCACAAAAAATGCAACAAAGCACTCAATAGACAATTTTTCTAACAGTCTCACAATGGTTAGAAACCTAACTTCCACGAAATCAATTGGAGGTAAAATTGGAACTTAGCATGCTTTGGAAAATTTCATTAAGCCAAATTTTTCATTTTTAGCAAGACAAGGTTCCTTGGGTGAATTTGATATCTTTTATTAGACCAACCCAAATGGTTGGAGAATAGTTATTAAGCAAGCTTTCGGGTTAAAAACCGAAAGCAAGCTTTCAGGTTCAAAACCCGAAAGCTTGCTTAATAATTATTCTCCAACCATTTGGGTTGGTCTAATAAAAGATATCAAATTCACCCAAGGAACCTTGTCTGCCTATATCCTTAGACCAACACGGCTACAACCTCAACCCCTGCATCATTATTAGCAAAACACTTAAAGACTTTTAGAATTCTGTCTCTATGTGCCTGCATCTTATTGAAGGCCAGTTGGGATACAGCTAATTTATGACCTTATTATCATTATACATTATTTTATTGTTTATTTTCTTGATTTATTATTATTTTAGTTTATTTTTCCCCAGTGTGACTTGTCTAATATCACATGGCACGTCTATGAAAAATGTAAGAAATCAAAGAATTGCATAGATGTATACAGTGTTCTCTCTACATCCTCTACAACATAATATAGTCTTTCTGGTTTTATATGCAATGAAATTTGGGGCTTTGTCCTTTTTAAGCAAGGTTGAAGAGCTTCTTTCACCTCCTATTGCACTTCATTTAGGCTGGATTTTAGAGAATGGTATTCAAATACAAGGTGATGTAACCATCTTATTAACATTCTCCCCACTGATCCAACAACCCTTAGTTTCATATTCTCTAGTTTTATACCTAAGAACACCAACATTATAAATGACCAAAGCTTTTTAAACAACTACCTGTTTTTCCTTTGCATTTATAGGTTGATGTTTTCAAAGCAAAGTTAATGGAAATTGAGCACCTAAATCCCTTATTTTCCTATGGAAATTGCAGGCTTTAACAGTTTCGCCCACACATTTTAAATGTTTTCTTTTCATTCCTACCTCTGTAAGAACGATTTCCCTCTTTTCACTTGCCTTGATGACTCCTAGTAGCTTGGGATGAATTGAAGAAGAGTTTTTAGAATTTCCCTAAAACCTACAGGGAATTGTTAGGAAAAATAAACGAGCTATTAACAATGAGCTAATAGTCATATTGCTTGTTTTCTTCAAATCAGTTTTGGGAGAGATGTCCAGGAATACTTGTAGTCGGACCCAGGTTCTTTGTCCACAATGTGATGGCTCAATTGGCTGCTGTATTACAAACTTCCTGGACAGTTCCTCTCGCTGCCAGACAAACTTTCCCTGTAATTACTGGTATAAAATATACCTGCTATATCTCTTTTTGCCCAGTGACTGGCAAATGCAGAAACACCAGTAAAGGCAGGAGCAGAAGCCAGAACCCCGCCTCCCTTTTGAAGCTAAATTCAGTGACCTAGAGAACTAGAAGCCCTTCAGTTAGCAATCACCCTGGGCCCATATACTGCCTATTAAGTACATCAAGAGGAGCAGAGGATGATCTGGGGACTTTCTATCTAATATAGGGCACTATGTTGAATAAGAGAGTTGGATTCATACTGCCTCTGGTTGAGAAGAGCCTACTGCCTCGTCTTTCCCTCTCTGGACAATTGCCTTAACCAGTAGACTAAGAAAAGCTGGAAGGAGCCATCATTGAAACAACATGCTGCCTGCTTTTGTATTTTGCCATGTCCTATCATTTTTGGGGGGCCTTACACAGAGTTACATATCTTCCCAGGCAGAATAGGATCACCACAGAGTGTAAGTGGACCATGAGATCTAGTCTTAACATGTGCAGAGGGCGTCTCATCCATCTTCATTTAGACACACAGGCACATCTTAAATGCCTTTAGGCCTAATAGGATTTTGGCCCAAGTGTAGGAATGGCCAGGTTCCACGCCCCTTCCCACCACTCAGATAAGTATTTAACAAAAATACATTTGTTTATATGTATTTTAAAAACATTTTAGGTGAAAATTCTACTTTCCATTGAAAAACATAACTTTGAAAATGGTTTTTTAGGTCATGGTAAAATGAACAAACTTTTTGCTGAAAGTTAAAAACCTCTAATTTGGGTGTTGAAAAGTGTGTGGGAGAAATCCCATATAATTAAAATTTAAGTGAAATTCTACCATTTTGCAGTATTTTATTTTACTCTTAAAAATCTAACATACTTTATTTTCAGGGTGGTTTCTTTTTGAGGGGTGCATGGTTAGGGAGTGAAAATATACACATTTTGTGCTTGCTCTGTTCCTTTATGGCCCGTGTCATAGTCTGGCTCTAATATGAGGAAGTGGCATTTATGTGGCTTTTAGCTGTATAAGCCACCAAGTATAACCCTATTCCACTCTACCCAGCAGCCACTAAGATATCAGAATGCCTTATGTGTTACGCCTCAGCTCTGTATTCTTGGGCAACCCTGGCACAGGATGCAGTCTGTCTGACTCACAAAGGACTCACCCCCACTCCCTCCCCTCCTCTACCTAAACGAAACTGATTAAGATGCAGTGACACACACCTAAAACTCTCCAGATAAGGGTGACAAGAGTGAACAACTGCCCTAGGTCTCATTTACATGAGAGATGGAGAACAGAAAGCCTGAAGCAGAGACTGCAGTGAATTCTGGGACCAGAGAAGCAGGGGAGCACTGCATGATGGGGAATCTGTGCTTCAAATGTTAATCAACCCATGTTCACACACACCCAGCTCAGCATTTATCAGACCAGTTCTAATCTGGATTTCCTAAGGACTTTTCCCCCCCCAGACACACACACACAGCTCTAAGTTTAATAGGCATCTCGGACCGTACATTCCCCGGTCCCACTATGGGAGGCCTATTTAAACTTGATTGACTAAAACTCGGTTGCCGGGTTAGGGAATGCTGAGGCAAGAGACCGAGTCAGAGGGGGTATGGGCAACATTTGAACAATGGTTAAGGGTTCATCACAGCATCCAGCCTGCTGGAGCCCTAATCCCAGGTGTTGTCATATCTTTCCCGAGACGACTGGTGGGAGTCCTCTCCACAAAAGGTTATGAGCACCCCAATAATTGTCTTAAGTCTGTTAAAAGACTATAGTAAGATCTGGAAAAGTCATGCTAAGCTGAGGCTTGTGCACAACAAGTAAAAATCCAAAATCCTGATGCTGCAAGCTATCTATTGTTCCTGAAGAAACCATGAGATATCCCATCAGTATATCTGCCACCCATAGGAATTTCAAGCTGGCTCCCAAGTATTTGGGTTACTCCCTAATCTTAAGTGTTTCCTGATTATCAATCAGTTTCCTGAGATGGTCCAAACCAGATAACCCCTTGTCAATAGAAAAGACAATGATTTACACTACTGAGGGTGCTACGGAGCAGCTGAACTGAGGGTATAAAAATCTGTAAGTGTGTGTGCTGCAAAAAAAAGAGGAAAGAAGAGGAAAAGGAAGGAAAAGAAGTAGAAGCAGGAGGAAAGAAGGAGAAGAAGAAAACCCCTGTGCTGACACCATCCCCTGTCGTTCTTGGGACGCTGGAAGAACAGATCATCTCTCCCTTCAAGGACTGTGCTACAGACTGTGCCTGTCAGCTTTGCAGCCTGAGTACCGTGGACTAGGTGAGATCCCAGCGTTCTCTGTCTTCTTTCTAGGCATAAACTTCTGAACCTGAACTGTATCAGTTAAGCTTGAGCTAAGTTTCCCCAAATACTTAGTGAAACCAGGGTAGTATTGTCATTGTTGGTGTTTGTTTTTCTTTTGCATGTCTATTACTACTAGTACTATTATATATTTCATATGCTTAGCAATAAATAACTTTTATAGTCAAACTGGTAGTAATTGGGTATATTTTTCCTTCTCTGCTTCTCTTTCCTCCCGTGCTCTGCAGCAACGCTTCTTTTACCTATGCTAAAGATCCCTGTGAAGCCCAAATTATTGTGGGGTCTGCTCATCAAGAGGCCAAAGATTGGGACGTGCTGAGTTTGAAACACATAAGGGGATCAGCTTGTACAGGCTGATTGACCCAGTTTGACTCAGACGTGCCCTTATGAACTGAATGCTGGCCCATGAGGGTGTCAGCTGGACACCCAGCCGGATTCAGAGGGATTCTGTTTACCTGTGTGCTTGTGTCTGACTGCATTTTATTGTTGCTCTTATGAACTGATTCTTGGCATATGAGGGTGTCAGCCTGTCCATGCTGATCAGCCCGGCCAGGTCAGGCGTGTCACGTTAATTTGTGTGTGTTTGTGTGTATGACTGATTTGGTGACTGGAGGAACCCAGTCCCATTGAGATTGAGTCCTGCAAGATAGCTCCACTGGGGGTGAGGGCTTGCAGAAGGGAGAAATACAGCTCCGTATAGTAACACAAGCAGCACATTGACAGAATCACCAAGACCCTAGAAACTATCCCTAATAAATGAGCACACTCCAAAGTAATGGGCAGATTTGGTAACAAAATTGGTGGAGAAGGCTGGCAGCACGTGACCCTAATCACGTGGTAATTGTTGAGTAGTTGCTGCAGAGTGGTAAACTGAGGCACTGATCTGAAAGCTTTACTTTGCTTTTTCTTTTCCTTTTTTTTCCTCTCTTTTCTCTCTTATCAGACCAAGCTCCTTCAGCTAGGTCCCTCTCTCATAGAACCTCCTGTAACTTTTAAGTTAAGAACTGTGCTGGAATAACTTGAAGACCGTGCTATAGAGTTAAGAGTTGTACTTTAGAACTAGGATTGTGGAGTAATACTGTGGCAGTGTGGAATCTAAGTGACTGTGTAAAAGAGGCTTTTTGATAGTGATCATTAGTGTGATAAGGGAAATGGAGATGTCTGGAAAAACCCCTTTAGCTGCTCGTTTGAGGCAGGAGAAACCCTGCAGGTTAGAGAGATGGGTAATGAAGAAGGGAAAATGTCCCTGGGAAAAAGGGTGCTTCAAGGGTGAGAATCCCCTGACTGAGGCAGGTTTGAGTTTTGAACAGTATTGCACCGCTCTTAAGCCACGTAGTAGTGCAAAAGATGCAGCTGCTGCCTGGGCATTGTTTTATGCATGTTTGGAAATGATTGAGATGTTAAAGGAGAAGCAGGAATTGGAGCTTGAAAAAGAACAGTTACAACAGCGTTTGAAAGATTGTGAGATAAACGGGTGTGATTTTGTAGCAGAAAAGCTTAAACTGGCAACGTTACTTAGAGATATGCAGGAAGACAGAGACAATGCAAGCAAGACGTTAGAGCTGTATAAGAAAGAATTGGCATACACAAAAGTGCTGTTAGAAGAAGCGAGAGCAGCATCTCGGTTCCTGGTAGAGGAAAATAAGGCAGCAAAGACAGCAGCAAGCCATCAGAAGTGTGAGGCAGAGATCAGTAAATTGCATGCCCAACTTAGTGTCCATAAGGGAGTGGTAGCAGCTGTAAGGTTGAGAGAGGATTGTGATTTTGAGTCCCCTGGGAAAATAGAGGTACTCCCTGATGCAGTCCCCAAAAGCCCATTCAACCCCGATTGGCCCTATGTGCATAATGTTGCCCCTGTTTCCACAAAGGAGGTTAAACGCCTAGTTGCAGGAGCTGACCTTCCCACAACAGAGATAGTCACTGACATAGTCAGATGGTCTCCCAGTCAAGCCAAGGCTATTGCTGAGAGACTGGGGCCACTGAACCGAGGCTCTCTCTGATTCATTGCCCCAGACAGAACAGAATGGAGTTATCACTTTCCATTATCAGGGACTTGAATTAATACAGAGCACCTATGCAGGGTTAAATTACCAGAAGAAAATGACCATAGGGGTTGTGGATTTAGAACACATAAGCTGGATTGAACTAGTGGCAAAAATCGAACAGGCAGGAGATTTGCTGCGAGAGACTGGTGTTTTAAAGAGACAAGCAGGCAAAAAGATTACATCAGAGCCTGTGCAGGCTATCACCTTTGCAAATAATGGTCCTCACTCTGCCAGTCACCCTCCCAATTCTAATCCCCCTTTGCCTCACAACCCTGGGCAACGACAGCCCAAAGAGACCCTTAGGAGAATGATTTGGAAAGAGCTAGTGAATTTAGGGGAAGATATGGGAAAATATGATCACCAACCCATTAGTGTCCTGATTAATGCTTTGTCTCAAACCATGCGGAGAGCAGAGTTAATGCAGGGAGCACCTCCTCAGCCCACTGCCCCAGTCCAGAGTGCATCCCATGTGCCTGCTCCCTGTCAGCGCCAGACCCCTGTCTCTTCTCCTGAGTGGAGGCTCCAGAGGGAGTCTGCTGATCAATAGGGGTGCCCGGTTCTCCTCGGGCCTCCCCAGCTGGTCGCAAGACTTCAGTGTGATGTATGGGGGAGACCCACTGTGAGGGCTACAGTGGGGAACCCAGGGATGTTAGCCCAATTGCTAGTGGATACTGGATCCTCGGTAAATATTCTAAGTCCCCGGTGGATCTCTGGAGGGAGACCCACCACGAAACAGGTTCAGCTCAGTGGATATGGGGGAGAAATTCAGGAAGCTCCTGTCTGGCAGGATGTTCCCTTGCAAATTGACAGATTGCAAGGAAAAGTAGAGTGCTGTGCTCATGAGGGAAATGAAAAGGGAATCCTAGGAGTTCCTTTCCTCCAGGCATTTCAGCTAACTGTAGATCTAGCTAATGGGGTGTTAGGGAAGTAAAAAGGAGGCCCGGCAGAAGTCTCTGCTGTGCATCGTTGTGCTGCCATAAAGGCACCTACTGCCACCCTAACCTCTATTAGTGATCCATGGGTACAGGAATTTCCCAGTGTGTGGACTAAACATAAGGCAGAGTGTGGAAAAATAAATGCTGAAGTTTTGATTGAAGGAAAAGATCCC
>NW_005842904.1:135350-136868 GCF_000455745.1 Alligator sinensis | reverse complement strand
CTGGCTTTGCTGGCTGCGGTTTGGCATTGGCGGCTCATGTTCATCTTGGAGTCAATAATGACTCCAAGATCCCTTTCCGCCTCTATGCTTTCAAGAAGGGGACTCCCCAGCCTGTATGTATGCTGTGGATTCCTTCTCCCAAGGTGCAGCACCCTGCATTTGTCTACGTTGAACCACATCCTATTCTCATCTACCCACTTTTGTAGCCTGTCTAAATCTTGTTGCAGCCTTTCTCTCCCTTCAAGTGTGTCCACCTCGCCCCACATTTTACCCATCCAACTGTGCAGGCATCAATGCCACAGTTGCTTAATTTATTGATGAGGATGGGGTGAGAGACAGTGTCAAAGGCTTTCTTAAAGTCTAGAAAGACTACATCCACAGCAACACCATCATTCTTGGGTGGAGAAAAATATGTGGAGCTGAGATTGTACATGTAGCACAAAGGAGACAAAGGTAATCACCTTTAACACAATGTTGTAATGCTGAGGCAGTGGCTCTTGAAGTTGGAAACTTGGATTTTAGGGCCCCACTCAATCTCCTGGGTTTAAATCCACATCTCCAACTTCCCAGGAATATACCATAACCACTTCTTCAGTATAAGCAGGGCATGGCTGAAGGTGTCCTCTATCCCATCTGTTGAAGGTGATTCATTTAGGAAAAAGAATTATAAGAATCATTTGGGTTAGAATGTAAATATACAAAATAGAGCCCGACTGTAGGTCAGTTAGGCTCTCTTGGGTACCCAAAGTGTTGTCCCATGGGAAGTACACTAGACCAAGAGCCTTAATGACATGTAAAGGCAGTTGATAAGGCCATGTTATCCACCATTATTTTCTTTGAGAAGAACCTGAATATGCATGTTGCTTTATGGATGAGATTTAAAAAAAAACAACCGGGGAGTTATGTGCCCATCTCCTTCTGAAGGTCCCTCGAAAGGGCTCTTTATATTCTCATATTATTTTAATAAACATAACGGATGGAATTTTGTTTCCCTCTGTGCACCTGAATGTCATTTTTCCAAGCACTTAAGTGCCTGTTTGGCACTTAAGCACAATTTGTGATTCTAGTACTCTCTATTACCTACATAGTGTGGACACATAAGTAAACATGCATGTGCTGAGCATGCAGAGGAGGCTGTGCACTGGATAAGCAGATAGGCAGCTATCTATAAAGACTCTATGAATATGTCAGTCAGAACATTGTAGACACAAAGCCATGACTAGTATGTGTTAGATGGAGGAGGAGGAGGAGGAGGAGGAGGAGGAGAGCTCTCCCATTCCTGTTTTAGCTTAAAAGATGGCTGCTTGGCACTTGTAGGTAAATTGATTACTCTGCTGGCTTAAACAATTATGTCAACTCCATTCCAGGTTCTCATACCAATTCTCATGCCCCCTCCCTGCTCAGTCCCCTTGGATACTCTTCACCCTCCAAAGAGAAAATGCAGATCTAAGAAGGGGGAACCCACCTGCTGCTGCCACGGTCCTCAGACAAGCCCGGGTTCCCAGCCCTGGTTGGAGC
>NW_005842904.1:133873-135307 GCF_000455745.1 Alligator sinensis | reverse complement strand
CAAAGACATAAGTAATAAGAACGATGGGAGAAAGGGATGGGAGGTGGGGGTGCAACTGAACGTGGAGGGAAAGGAAGATGCTGCCAAGAGCTGGGTGGAGGAAGGTATTCTTACCTCATTTGGGGACTTGAAAAAGTCCCTGGTTGCTGCTTGCATGGTGTGTTCTGCTTACCCCAGTGTGTGGAGGGGAGGCTGGGAGGGTGAAATGCAGACACCCCTGCAGTCCCAGTCACTGTTCTCACACCCCCATTTTCAAAATTCTGGATCCACCTGTATACATGTGCATAGATGTGTGCCTGTGTGAGTACAATGATAAAATAATGTGACAGAAATGTAATGGAAGCAGTTAGTGACACAACTTGTATGTGTGACAGAGTCTTCATACTTCTAGCTAGACTCGGAGTATGTGATGTATCACTGGTGAGGCAAGCATTTCATACAGATTGCCCATTAGGGCAACTGGTAAAACCTTTTGCAACAAGAAGATAACATTCTATATTTGCCTCTGCTCTGAAGGACTGAGTTAACGTGATACAGAAAAAGAATGCACGTCAGGAAACTTGAGATGACCACTTGTTTGTAATTGTTACAACAAAAAGGAGAAGTGGCTCTTGATGTGAAATGAAAGGGAGTGATTTGGATCCCCACCCAGTGAGCAGCAAACAACCTTTTTTTGGAATCCTAAATAGACAAACTTGGATTGTCCACGGACCAGGAATTTCACTGCTGTCTACAGAGGAAGTTTCAGTCTTACTCAAATGACTATTCAGAATATTTGCCTAGCTGGGCTGGACAGGGCAGCCACTGCCGGGCTGGGAGAGTGGGCAGGGGATGGGCCTGGCTTGGCTGGGTTCGAGAATTTGAGGGTTGTTGCGCGCTCAAAATCAGATTCAGCAGAATAGAATCAGAACAGTGATTCAAATCACCGAATTGAATCGCTGTCCCCCGAATCGGCTGAATCCGAATCCCAAGTGAATACTTGCTGTTTTGCACACTTCTGATTATAATTTGATCAGTTTTTGTAGGAGCCTCATTTTATATGACCAGCTTCCTGTGTTTTTATTAATTCAAGTTATGCTGTGAATATTTTATAAACTGAATAAAATATGACCTACATAACATGTCCAGGTAAATGGCATTCATCCTTGTTAAGATTAAGGGATACCTTTGTGTGTTTCATCATAGCCTGGTATTTCCACGATGTTATCACGTATTCAGGTTCAAAAACAACATGTGATCTTGACACTGGGATTACTGGGAGAAAATCTATGGTTTTACTATTCTTCTGACTTTAAAATATTTTAATCTAGTTTGAAAATGATCCAAAGCACTGCCTTTTCATGGAGTGAATAAGACCTGCCCTTTGTGTGGGTGTGCCACTGCTCCTTTTTGGACAGAGTAAGCTCTGCTGTGCATATGTTCCAGCTACACTCT
>NW_005842904.1:127253-133842 GCF_000455745.1 Alligator sinensis | reverse complement strand
TCTTTTCTTTCGTCTATCTCAGTGATATGTCTAGGATGGCTTAGATAGGGATACTGCTGTGTTGATTAAAGGCGGACTTGCTCAGGTCCTTTCCAGACCTACTTTTATGATTATGTGACTTGTACTCTTGATTGCCTGGTATCATTGTTTTAACTGGAGAGGTGATAAATGTGCCACCCTAGCCAATCGGTTAGCCCACTTTCCTTGCAAATGGGTAGTACAGCTTCATATGGCCTCTCAAACAGTCAGAACCCACTTCCTGTGTGACTTTGCCACAACTAGGCTATTAGACAAAAGATGGGCACCCTTCCCGATACTCTAGTGAGACACCTATCTTCCCACCCTTATTAAGCTGCCATCTTAGAAGCTGTGTTGCAAATTGAATAATGCATTTATCACTTATTTAAATCCCAAATTCTGTTCCTGTTGGAAGTAGATTAATTTAAGAGACCCTGAATTAGCAATGGGCTTTTTATTCCTAGAAGTTGGTACAAACCTCAGTTATATACATTAGTCAATTTCCAAGTGGAGAGAGATCTAAACTATAGCTATTGAAAACATCTTACCTGAGATTCAGATGTGAAGGCACCTGGCAGGCTACTGATGACCTGCAGCTAAGTCTGAATTACACTTCATTTGTTTGACTACTACTGGGTCATGTCTTCCAACTGGCCACTCCCCTTGAAGAGGGGAGCCAAACAAATAGGGTATTTGGAGCAAGCAGAACTCTAAAAGGCAGCCCAAGGCTGTTTATGCAGCTTTGTTCAGTGACTATAATTCACAGTGTATAAATGAGAGTGGAAACAATAGCTCCCTCCAAAATAGCAACCAATTTGAGCCACAGAGAGTGCATCTACACGTGCCCCTATAGTGTGTTGTTACTTCACTATCATTTAGTACTACATGACGGAGCAATAACAGCCATTACTGTGCCATGCCAGTGGCACACGGTTATTTTTAGCCACTATGTTCCTATAGTGATGTGCTATCCTGAGGGAGCGTGTTAACACAGTGACATAGCTGCAGAGTTGTCGTTTGTGCCCTCCAATGCTACATCACTGTAGTATGTTGCTATGGCAATGGAGTGTCACATGTAGATGCACCAAGAGTCAATCACCATCCTACCTGTACTGCCTCTGGCTCCATGTTACTTTCTTCATTGATTTGCTAGTTTCACTCTTTCAATAAAAAGAAGCATAGGAATAAAAGGGGGTTCCTGGGCTCTTGATTTCACCCTTCTGTATTCAAATGCAGTTGTTAACTTAAGGAAACTTCCATGAGCACTACGCTCATTGTTATTTTTGAGTGATAGTGGTTGTAAGTGCCAAAATTAATATTCTATTCTGTAACTGGTTGTTAAGTGTGGTCTGAGCATGCCTATTTGATCAGGCCCAAAAGACGACTTATGATCAGTAACAGCTAGTCTGTAAAACTTAATTGTCTTTAGACATTAGACAACCATTAAAATGCTCAATTCAGGCAAAGTGACAGAACCTCAGCACACATGAAGTTACAAAGTTTTAGAGATTTGCTGGTGAAATTTGTCAGATTTCTGAAAATCTCTATCTGGAATGCTGTTGCTTCAGTTCTGCTTAAGTCCCTATTGGGTCTTTAAGTTCCTTTATTAATTATACTCCCATACTGGGTGTGTCTACACATTCATTAATGCAACATAGTTAGAACACATTACATTTAATGCACAGTAATTGGTGCTACTGCACTTTAGCACTTTAGCACAGATGTACACTTTTTAGTGATGTTAACATGCATTAGACTAAATCTACTGTGCATTAGAGCATTAGCACAGGCTTTTCCTACCACACTAATGCATATTTTTAGTCTAATGTGCTCAAAAGTCTTGTGCAGACATACCCATTTTGCCCTAAGAAATTACATTCATTGAAGCCAGTGGGAGCAGAGGTACATCAAAAATATTTGAAGGCCTCACCATAAACAACCTCATTGTAAGTTGGGAATGATAAAATGTATTTTGGTAGCACTATTTATCTCAGCTGCCTGCAGAGGGTTCGGCATTGAGAGTATGGTCGGGGGTAGAAAGGTAAGAAAGGTTTATTGACTTAACAAAAACACACCTACATGTAGTAACAAGACAAACAATGACAGACAAGAATAATTTGTGTTGGCAACTTATTGGCAATCCCCTCTGATGCCTGATGTACAACAAGTTTCTCTTTCCATAAAACTCAGCAAAGTCAGGCGTCCCTGATCAGTGCTGTTCATGAGGTACTTGGAAGGACCCTGGTATTCAGGCCTTGGGCTCCTCGAGGTCCATGGGCCCACTGATGCAGGTCAAGTGCTAACTAATCCTTTTCACAAAGCTGTATCTTCCTTCTGAATAATTTCTGGATGTTTTAGCCAATTTATAGCTTCTGAATGGTACTGATAACTTACAGCCACCAGATTCTTTTCACTTCAACTGTCTTTAGACTGACCAATAGTAGTACAAGCCTTGCATTCCTTTTGATAAGGTTAATTTTAACTATGCCACAGGGCCTTACTACTTCAATGCTTTGCTAAATTTACTAAGTTTTACTTTATACAAGGCCTTACTACATCCTAAACTTTAATTAGGCTCTTAGCAACAACATTTAGCTTAATATCTAAACAAATACAGAAAAAACACTTGGTCTAATCTTCATAGAGTCTTCAGCAAGCACCTTTATCACACAGACATAATTTCAGCTGTCACACTATTTTGAAGAAACACTATAATATCTGTGCTCAAAACCTTAATAACAAAAGGGTTCCTGAGGCCTGCTGTGGTACACTGACCTCAGCAGATTTCTTCACTAATTACACCAGTCTGAGAGCAGAATTTATGTAAATATTTTCAGATTAAAGGAACTGCTCAAATATTGTTTTGCATTTTTTTTTGTTTCTTTGTTTCCATGTAAGTGTGTTGAGGGTGTGGGGCAGGGAATTGAAGAAAAAATAATTAAAATAATATGTATATCATGAACATTTGAAGATTTTTAAATATATATTTAAGAGTATGAATAAACAATGGAGAATTTTGAATATTGAACAGGTAAAAATCTGAAAATTACTAGAAACTGCAGTATTTTAGAGCTAAATGTTGTTCCAATTTCCAAAACAGAAAATAAAAAAAATGGTACAATTGAAAACCCAATTTCCCACTTCAGTGGACAATTTTCCATAAGCCCTTGTTAGGGAATAGGAGAGAGAATTAAAAATATTAAAAATATTATTGTGTCATGCATTTACAAGGATTCATGAGAGAGCTGGTCCCACAGGACACACACAAGAAGTAAAATGCTTGTGTGCTGAGTATTGGCTTCCTCAGAATTACTGAATGTAATCTTCTAGCAACAGGTATGATTGAAAATCTGATTATACTACAACATATATTTAAAAATGTAGTGTTAATTTTCCTTTCATTTTATTTAGTCATTGCCATTCACCTTCTTCAGTCAATAATACATTGACATTGTGAGTGCAGAGCAGTGTAGGAACAAATCCATCAGTGAAATGATTGCCTGATTCTGATGTCAAATAACTTTGATTAATTTAGTATTCATAAAAAAAATAATGCACATACTTGAAAAGAGTGTAACAGAATTATTCCCTAATGAGTGATAATCTTTTCTTAGAATAACACTGTTCTGAGGAATTATACAGGGATTATTATTAAGAGCTGGGATTTGCAAATCTATGTAATACAAGTATACTTTAAACTGCACTGAAATTTTCTGAGCCAAATCCCTTAAGATGTTTTATTAATGTGATATCTGGTGTATACTATTAGAGAGAGACAGAGAGCAGGTAGCAGATAGTTAAAGCATAAGAATGTGTGGATGAAGAAAAAGTCTGATCCTACTTTCACTGTGAGACAGCAAAATTAGGAGCAATTTCTTTAATAACATCTGCGTTCCACTGGTGTAAAGCATAGTAGGGCAGAGGTAGAATATTAAAATGGCAAAGGGAATATATATATTTATCATTAGCTGGAATGATTAATTGAATAGAATATCCTTCTGGAAATCTTGGCTGGTATTTCATTTTCCTTTGAAAAAAGGTTTTTGTAGATACTGCTATTGTGATTAAAATGGGCCTGTGTGATCCTTGTTAATGCATGTTAGAATTTTCCTTCTGAACTAAGTGGAAAGAGCAGACCCCGGGGGATGTGATGGTTTGGTCCAGTGGTGGGGGGAGGTTACTGGTGCAGTCCTGCTCCAACAGGTGTTTAAAACAAACTACTCAACAGGGACAACAGCCTTTCTATTCAGATAGAACTGAGGGTGTCAATTGACTTCATGTCTCTTTATTATCTATTTTGTGTGGGCTCTTTCTTAAGCTTCCTCTAATCAAACTATTCTTTCTCCTACAACTATTCAGTCTATTACCTACTCTTGGTAATGTTTCTCTACTCACTCCCAGTGTGTCCAGTAAAGGTGTCCTGATATCTAAGAACCTGTAGTGGGAGGCCTTGTTCCTAAGTGATTCAAACCCACAGCAAGTCAGAGACAGGAAATGTAGAGGCACGACTGAAGGCAGGCTGAGCTGTGCAGTGGCAGGAGGGATTGCAAAGTTGAAGCAAACAGTTAAGTTGCTGCAGTGACCTTTTCCTGAGTTCTTCCTTGCAGGAGAGGATGGATGCTGCAAGAGGTTGAACCAGGGGTACAACGAGACATATAGTCAGACATAGGTGGATGAGAGGGGTCAATCTCCCTGAGAAAAGAAATGTGTTCAAGGGAACATGAGGGTCTAGAGCAGTCACCAGGGTGTTTTTGCAGGGAGGGAGGGCTGTGGAGTAGAGAGGTGAGGAATGGTTGGTTTATTATTGGGTGAGAAGTGAGGAGAAGATGGGGCTTGGGGTTGCAGAGGGATGGGGGGTAAAACAGGTTCTTGAGAGGAAGTGGGATTGCGTGAGTCACAGGGGGTTTGAGGGGCCACAGTGAAGTTCGAACCTTCAGAGGGGCAGGGGAGGGTGTGAGGGAGATGGTGAGGGTCCAAAGGGGTGAGGCATGATGGGGATGAATCTGTGCAGGATACAGTGGGTATGTGAGGGCAGTGAAGGGGCAGGGTAGTACTCACTGCAGCATGAGACGGTGGATTTTTATGGGTTAGGGGCATGATGAGGTGGTGCTGATTGTGGAGATATGTGGAATAACAGTGGACAGTGGAGGCAGAGGCAATGCATAAAGAGCAGTGAAGAGCAGTTTGGGGACATGATGGAGTGTTTAGGTGATTCCTGTTGGGGTGCAGGGAGCAATATTGTCTATGGTAAGACTGGAAGTAACAGTTATAGCCCTTGGCCTCCAGCATGTTAGTAAATCTTTTTATTTCCTTTTAATCTCAGAAAGAAGTATTTATTGTGTTATGTCACAATGCACCACACCCCCTGCACCCTGCTTTTCAAAGTCCTATTTTCGCCTGTGGCAGTTCATCTACCTTATTAATTCATGATGATTTTATTATCTCTACAGCTGGAAAGCAAGAATGGAAAATGGCTGGTGAGAACCGCTCAGTTGTGACACACTTCTTTGAGCCTTTCTCAAACATCTTCGAAGTCCAAGCCACCCTTTTCTTCCTAGTACTGCTTATGCTCATCTTTGACTTAGGGGGAAACATCTTGATCATTGTGATCACCCTGGTAGACCCTGTCCTTCACTCCCCCATGTATTTCTTCCTCAGAAATCTGTCCTGTGTGGAAATCAGTTACACCTCTTCGACAATCCCCAGTATGATATTGAGTTTCTTTTCCAAAGAGAACAGGATCGCCTTTTCGGGCCGTGCCATGCACATGAGTTTCTTTGCCCTTTTAGGGATCACAGAGTGTTTTGTGCTAGCTGCCATGGCATACGACCGCTATGTGGCCATCTGTCACCCTCTGTACTACATGACCATAATGAGTCGGAGAGTTTGCTTCCAGGTTTTAGCTGTGTCCTGGCTCATGGGTGTGATGGTTGGTGTAGGGCAGACAACTTCAATATTCACATTGCCCTTCTGTGGCCCCAATAGAATAAACCACTTCTTCTGTGCCCTGCCTCCACTGCTGAAGCTTGTCTGTGTGAACACTTACAGGAATTAAATCATCAACTATGCCATCATGTCTTCATCAGCGACTTGGACGAGGGAGTGTACTGTACTCTGTCCAAGTTTGTGGATGACACAAAACTGTGGGGAGAAGTGGACACGCCAGAGGGCAGGGAACAGCTGCAACCAGACCTGGATAGGTTGGGCATACAGGCGGAAAACAACAGAATGTAATTCAACAAGGAGAAATGCAAAGTGCTGCACCTAGGGAGGAAAAATGTCCAGCATACCTACTGCCTAGGAAATGACCTGCTTGGAGGCATGGAAGTGGAAAGGGATCTTGGAGTCCTAGTGGACTCCAAGATGAACATGAGTCGGCAGTGTGACGAAGCCATCAGAAAAGCTAATGGCACTTTATCGTGCATCAGCAGATGCATGACGAACAGATCCAAGGAGGTGATACTTCCCCTCTATCGGGCGCTGGTCAGACCACAGTTGGAATACGGCATGCAATTTTGGGCACCGCACTTCAAGAGGGATGCGGATAACCTGGAGAGGGTCCAGAGAAGGG
>NW_005842904.1:98008-127061 GCF_000455745.1 Alligator sinensis | reverse complement strand
ACTCTTTCCTGCCATGCAGAGGGTTGGACTCAATGCTCTATTGAGGTCCCTTCTGACCCTAACATCTATGAATCTATGAATCACTATCATCTTCATTATGGTGCCCTTCATGCTCATCCTTATGTCCTATGCCTGTATTCTGCAAACCATCCTCAACATACCATCAGCTGAGAGTAGGAGAAAAACCTTCTCCACCTGCTCCTCCCACCTCATCGTAGTCACTCTGTTTTATGGATCTGGCATTGTGACTTACCTAAAGCCCAAATCCTTTACCATAACATTGTCTATAAATATTGCAATATTGCATACTTTAGTCATATATTGGGTTATTTCAACCACCAGGTAGTCAAGGATCTACCCCAAAAGTGAAAGATGGTCTATGAAAAAGCTCCTCTGAAATCAGCCAAGTATTATACCGTGATGCCTATTTATCATGCTATAATATAAAATAAAAATTGTATATATGTGTAAGTATGTGTGTAATTAGACAGCTAATAGCCTTAAAATTGAACTTAAGTGACATTAATAGGCCTAGAGGAAAGCCAGTAACAGAGGAGAGAAACAAATTTGTGAAAAATTATGGAAGTAGCTATGTGGTGGCATATTCTTCTCATAGGTAATTTATTCTCGTGCCAAAGGAGAAGCCGGGAGTGTTGGATTTTAGCCTGCAACATTTTTGTTGCTAGTATGGCTGAAGCAGCCTGAAGACAAAAAGAGAGGCTATGAGAGATGTGGTGAGTGTCACAAAAGTAGTCCAGTGCAGACATGGAGAGAAGGTCCCAGGATGGACAGAGAGAAAAGGAGTAGTCCCCAGGGGCACGTCCACACATACAGGCACTTGCAGCAGTTCAAATAGGAGTGGCACAAATTTTTGCTTGGGATTTTTGCCACAGTAGATGTTCCTCGACATGCACTTTAGTGTGGGACAAGTTTTGTGACTTGGGAAAAAATGACTCTGCCCAGCTCCTCTCAGATCTGCAGGCAGGAGGAGCTAGAGCCTGGTGCTGGCCCCAGCAGTATAAAAACTTGCCCTGTGCTGGCCCCAACAATATAAAAGCTCAGGGCTACGTACTGTCAAGAGCTTCTGAAGCTCTCATGCCATGATCCACTGGTGACCTCAGCTGGTGGCTCCTCCATGGAGCGTTCTTGGTATTTTGAATAGTAACAAGTATTGAACATCTTTATGCACATGATCTTTATCGGTTGATCTACTAGAAAATTGCAGTGAGTGCTTTAAAAGTGACTAATTACACTCTCTCATTCCAGAAACATATCACACATATCTCAATGGAGATAGGACAGAACATAAATGGTCAAAAATTTCAGGAAATAGGGCTTAGCTTAGCCTCAGTGGGGAGAGGTGGAGGGGGTGGAGAGAAAACACATTAAGATAGATAGATAGATAGATAGATATTAAGAAAACACCTTATATATTCACACCTGTAAAATAGCTAAATATTGAAATAGATTTAGTAAGAAGGGCCAGATGAGTTTGATACTTCGGGCTTACAAAAAGGTCTTGAGAGGCAAGCACCTACTAGTTTTTGAGGGTCAGACAGACCTTCCTGACACCATTCCTGGCATCTTACTTCCTCACTTACAAGAAGTCGGCAATGGTCTGGAGACAATTGAGATTTATGAATTTCCAGATGGTTATCACCACCGCTTTCCCCACCGTTTGGGACTCCAAACACATCCCCTGTTCACCCTGAAGTTTGCACACCATGGCTGATCATCCCTTGAGAACAGCACTCTTTATTTCTGCTAGACTGAGATAAACTCCATGTTTCCGATCTGGTTAGTTATGGTGTGCGTGTAAATCCCAAACTAATCATCCATAATTGCGGACAAGATGTCTTCCTCCTTTCCAGCCTCCAGTGCATATCTGGGGAGAAAGACAGCTTTCCAGGATTTTTTTTTCTTTGCTTTCATGCATCAGATAACTGTGTGTTGTAACTTTCATGGCCATGGAAAATACGTAGCACAGCTGGCTAAAAGTGCAGATGCCATAGGTAAGATATAATGCTACTTGCTACCATGGAAGACTGAGCAGCCTCAGCACCTGATGGTGTACACATGTCAGGGCCAGAATAAAATGTATGAAGGTGGAATTCATATAGATTCTTCATCAAGCAGTGCTAAAAATGTGAAGGATGTCTGCGATGTTCTGTCAGCTGCTATATAAAAAATAGAGCTTGGATTAATGAGCACCTCAGATTTAAAACTGCAGTACATTTTTTTTATCATCTATTTCAGCAGGTGCCTGAGGAAAAGGCCACAAGTATCTGTGGGACAGATGCTCAGCAGGGGCAAGCTGAGAAGATGATATCATAGCAAAGCAGTGTAATAGGGACAGCTCCAACACATTGTGAGCACCTGACATAGTCGTGGGCACACTCTTATCAGGCTATAGACATATTAGCAGTAATATTGAGAATAAAGTCTTGTTTGGTATCAAGTGCCACCCTTACATTCTGGAATTATAAAAAGGGGTAAAGTAAAAAATATATATTTACATCTTCGTAATGACTAGTTTAACGATCAATATCTCTACAAAGGGCGCTGCTACCTGAACATTCACTCATGCTCCTTTCTAGCCACATCATTTTGTGTAAGAAGCCTATCAAAAATGCTTACTGTTCTATAGGGCTGCAGTTTGGAAACAAAAAAAAAACCCATTAGTAGTGTTGGTTCCAGTCCCTTTCACATCTCAGACTGTTGTAATGAGTGATTTTCCTATTCATAATGTCCCCAATCCAACACCCCGTAGCACAGCTACATAGCCTTTATGTGGGTAACTAGGAACATGCCATAACGCATAAAACTGGACTAGAACGAGGGGTCCCTCTTACTCCTCTGTACTTTTTTTTCTGGAACTATGATGTATAAAACCTTCTGGGCGCAATATGATCACTAAAGCTCATACCTGGCTGAAGTGAACTCCTATATATGTTTATAGTATTAACAATATGCAGAAGCACAGCATATAATTTAATAGTGAATATCTTAACAGGAATAGTCAGCTATGGTTATGAAAGTAATCCAAAAAGACATGTTGTGTGTAGTACTTGCAGGAGAATTTAATGAAGTACTTTCTTCATCAAGAATTCCCATTTTATCCACTAGTTAACATCATATTCCTTGTTAACAAATGATTATCATCTGTTAAAATCTGATCCTACAGCCACATGTAAGTGGCCAAAATAGATTCCTGCATTTTTTGCAATATTAACATTCTGCAAAGGCATCACAAAAACCATGGCATTCTTTAATGAAAGAGTTTGCAATACAAAGGAATATTACTTTAAAATACAGGCATACTTCACCAAGCATATGGTCAACCTAAAAGGTCACCTTTCTGATCTGTCTTATGAAGATTAGTTTTATTTTGCCTTGAATCTATTAACATAAAATGAAAGACTTGAAATAAAAGGCTTTCAATTGGAAGAACCTGGAATCTTTTTTTTAAGTGAAGTTCCACCAGAGTTTCATATTTTAATGCTGGTAAGGGGGGAGGCAGGGTAGGGACAGGAGAGTTGTGGGCTTTGTGTTGAATCACCGTGGTGTCCAACAGCAATAGAACCCCAGCTAGTGATTCTCAGGTGTCTTACAAGAAATTGCTGCGGAACCAGAGTTCATCTGTCAGGAAGGCATCCATCCATCCTTAACTTGAAGAGTCTCTGTGATAAAAAATACATCACATTCATTTTTAAGCATAGTGCCACTGGACCTCATAGCTGCCTACAATACAGTACGACACACTGGCCTGCTTCTAAAGCTGTCAAAAGTACTTCCAAGCTGGATTGTTACAGTCATCGAAACAATTCTTTGTAAAAAATGATTCAGAGTCCACTTTGGGCACGGGACAAGCTCATGGAGGTGACAGGCCAATGGACTTCCACAGGGCTCAGTGCTGGCCCCAACTCTGTTCAACTTATACACGAATGATCTACCAACAATCACATCCCGCAAGTTCATCTAGACTGATGATATCAGCTGTGCCATTAAAACTCCATCTTTCCATACGCTGGATCAAAACCTGAATGAAGATGCGACAAAGCTGGCAGACTACTGCACCACATGATGGCTCATGCCGAGTCCTGTATCCAGTGTATTGCACCTCCACAATGCCAGCACGAAAACAGATCTTAACATCTACGTGGGTAGCCAGAGGCTAAAGCATGATCCATGCATAACATATTTGGAAGTGTCTTTAGACAGAACCCTGATCTTGCAGGAACATTTCAAGAAAACAGCAGCAAAGGTCAAATCCCAAAATAACATGCTAGTCATGCTTGCTGGATCAACCTGGGGATCTGTAGCCACAATGCTTTGGACCTCAGCTCTTGCCCTATCATATGCAGTAGCAGAGTGCTCTGTACCTGTTTGGCAAAGGTTATCACACACACATCTTGTTGACACCCAGCTGAACACAACCATGTGTATCGTAACTGGAACGCTCCATTCAACTCCCCTCCCCTGGCTTCCGTTTGTGCTGGATCTCACCTACCACTTTACAATGATATGTTTAATCCACCCAAACCCTCCTTTCCTCATGGAACCTTTTATGAAGCAACCTCCTGGATCAAAATCTGTCTGAAGATATTCTTTAGACCAAGGAATGGGAAACATGGGAAGTCACAAATAAGTTCCTTGTAACAAACCCCATTCATCAACTTGCTGCCTTTGAATTAACATGGTAAGAGTGGTCTCTGCTAAACAGGTTCAGGACAGGCAAAGGCCCCTGCACAGCTGACCTCCACCATTGGGGCCTAAGTGCTAACACATTGTGCTCTTGTGGAGAGGTGAAAACAATGTCACACATTATTGATGAGTGTCCCCCCTACAAACTAATAGGTGGATTAATAACTTGGAACTCAGTTAACAAGAGGGCTATCCCTTATGAATTTGCTTGCTAAGTGAAAACATTTATTTCCTCTCATGTCTTTATTCAGGCTTCACTTGAAAAAGAAAAACAGATATGGCCGATTCAGTCTCTTGTTAGCATGTTTTATAGCTAGTGTTTGGCTAGTTTTATAGCTAGTCCTTGGCTAGTTTTTTTCTTTTAAATCAGAAATGCTGATCTATTGAAAAGCACCCATTTTGGAGGTTGATATCTATTTTTCTGGAAGACTTTATAATATTCAGGAGGACATTTTAGCCAGACAGATGGAAAGAGGTGAGGAAATTTGCTCTTAGCTTCACTAGGAAGAATACTGATATGAGGAATGGAGGATTTAATGCATTTTTTTTTCTGGATCAAAGCAGGTACTTGTAACTGGATTTAACATTTTATAGGGACATGCTTTTGTCACCAGTTAAACAGCAATTCTGGGAAGGTACTCTTTTTTATGGCTAGTCATCCAAAAGAAAGCCAAACTAAACAGAACCTTTCTTTTGATCTTCATAATGACTTGAAACAAAATCTGAAACCGCCAGATTCCTTCTGAAATTCAAAGTTTATATCCCTACCATATCTGCAACATCACTCCAGATTTCCTACATGTTCTGTAAGTGCGTGGGCACTAGGATTGGTCACAGTATTCCAGTTAAATGTTTCATATATCAACACTGCTGTGAGTGTCAAGAGAATGGAGTTATTCACGATTTTCCCTTGAGTGAGAACAAGAAATATAGGACATTGCAAGTAACGATACATTTTCTATTCAGACATTGCAAGTAACGATACATTTTCTATTTCAGACAAAATAAGAATTCAACATTTTCCTCTCCCATTTTATCCCAAGCTCAGAATGTTTCAATATCAGAATCCTTTTAAAGACCTTATATGAGGGAACAGTTTCCTGCCAATTTATTTTTTGAAGGCACTTTTAATCTCCGTGTTCCGTAGGCTGTAAATAATGGGATTACACACGGGTGTCATCACTGTATACATCAGGGCAAAGAACCGGTCATTGCCCTGAGTATGGGCTGAACTAGGTTGCAAATAAACAACTGTTCCTGTTCCATAGAAAAGAGAAACCACAATGAGGTGTGAGGAGCAGGTAGAGAAGGCTTTGTGTCTGCCTTCAGCTGAGGGCATCTTGAGAATAGAGGAGATAATAAGGCAGGAATGGGATGATTCCAATAGGCACAGCAAGGGTGGTAACAACAACTTCATTCGTGTAGGTATCTGCAGAAGGCAACTGCATCACAAGAACAATGTCACAGAAGAAATGGCTGATTTTGTTTGACCCACAAAAGGGCTTTGTGAATATTGTATAAAATTGCCAAATAGCCAGTAAAATGCCAAAACTCCATGAAAAGGCAGACATCTGAGCACAGATTCTATGACTCACAATAAGGGTGTATTGCAAGGGCTTGCATATGGCAACATATCAATAGCATGCCATAACAGAGAGGAGGAAACATTCTGCAGTAGCCAAGATGTTGAAGAAAAACATCTGAAACCCACAGCCTGTTAAAGTGATTGTTGGGGTGCCAGACAGTAGATCCACCAGCATCTTGGGGAGGATTACAGATGTATAGCAGACCTCCAGAAAGGATAACTTCCCGAGAAAGAAATACATGGGGGTGTGAAGGGCAGGGTCCCTTAGAGTAAGGAATACTATTAGCATGTTCCCTGTGAGGGCTGCCACATAAGAGATAGACACCAGAACAAAGAGCAGGGTCTGCATTTCTTGGAAATCTGAAAATCCCAGCAACACTAGCTCCTTCACACAAGTCTGGTTAGTCATACCCATCCCATCCAAGCAGCAGTGTCCCGAAGAGATTAAGAAATCTGCAAACAAGAGAGAGACAAAAAATATCAATGAACACTGTTATGAATGACTAACTTACCAGGAATAGTCAGCCATGGTCATGAAACCAAACCAGAAAGATATACGTTCTGTCTAACACTTTTTGGTGAAATTTAAGGAAGTCCTTTCTTCATCAATTAATAGTTTTGTTTTGTTTTGTTTTATCAACCAATCAACATGGCATCTCATACTCAGTTCTGATCATACAGGCTTCTCTGCCTGGGTAATGTCCATCTAGGATGTGAATTTACAACATACTAACTATACTGCACTAACTGCTTATTTGGACACATTTGGCATGCATTAAATGGAGCTGGCTACCTTGCACAAATGCACAGTATGGTAGCATTTTATTATTTTATGGTCATCAAAGCGGTAACATTTTGGTTGTCCACTTGGCCTTTTTGGAAACAGGGTTTTTTTGCTGGATATGCAGTTCTATGTGTGTGGACAACTACAAAGCAGCATTGATTGAGTAGTGACCATAGCCCATATGTGTTGCCAGAACTGCTGACTACTAGGATTAGCCTCAGGAAGAGAAAAGGGCTGAGTGGGCCCTTCTTTTGCCCAGTTGCTATGGCACTCATCTGAGATGCTGGAGGTCTTAGGATTTAGGTGCCCCCTCAACTAGCCGGGGGGGGGGGACCAGGGTTTCCCTCAATTCCCAATACAGCACCCTCACCACAGGTCAGGCTGGGCCACTCACACAGGATGTTGAAATATTCCAAGGGTTTGGACCAGGCCACTTTTACTTCTCAGTACAGCACTCCAGGCACCTCACTGAAGGTCAGACATAATCCACTCCCTTCTCCAGCAAACCTTTTGAAGCTGAGCCAGTAACAGTCATTAAAAAAGTGGATGGAGGGCAGTAAACTTGTGCCTTGCTGGGAACATGGATCCAGGCACAGGACCCTCTCTCTTCCAGGCCAGTAGCCACCTCACTGAGTCATACCCTCTCTGTCTTGCTCCTTCCCCTGGCTCTGCTTTATTTCTCTCACCTTCCTCTTGTGTCTCCCCAGGTAATCCAGCTTCAAAGGAGCACCAGAGAAAGGGATGCCTAATATCTGACCTGTGGTGTAGTGGTTAGAGTGCTATATTGGGAAGTCAGGGTATCACAATTTCAAATGTAGATGACAGAGGCCTATAACGCAGCACCACCTGTCCCTTGGGTGATTGTTCTAGTCACAAAACAAGGGAGTTCTGTCCCTCATTTGTAGCTCCTATTCTGAACACATACATATTTGTCCATGCGCACCTGGCTATACATTCAGGAATAACATTCCCCTTGTGTTTGAGAGTGGTAAATATGCCCTTTACGTGACCATAAAAATAGAATGCCAAGCTTAGATTCCTACTTTATTCCCATTAAAATTACACTGAAAGTAAATACAAGGTTTCTTTGGAAGGATAGCAATATGTCAGCCAGAGAAAACATGCATTGACATCATCATCATGCAGCTCCTGATATACGCTCTACTTCTGCAGGTGCTTCTGAGAATGGGACAAAGGCAAGAGTAGCTGCAGTTTCTGTGCATACACAACACTGCGGAAGCAATTTATAGAATAGTTTTTCTCTTCCTTTTGCTTTCCCTCTTCCACCCTATTCTTAATTTTATACATATTACAGAAGCAAGAACCATAATAGACCCCTTAGTACCACTGAGTCCGGGCAACTATATGGTATACCAGTCGTTTAATAAGCACCTTCCTTATCACGCGCTTTCCTATATGAAGTTTCCTTATCACACACCTTCCTAATACTCATGAAATTTTTGCCTCTGTTGGAAGGCAGTTCCAGTACTGCTTTCTCTGTGTTGATTTAAAAATTCAATCCCAAACTGATGCACTGTTTATATACTTGAATTCTCTTACCAACCCTTTCCTTTAGAGTCAAATTCTTGAATTTCACTGCATAAAATCCTTTGTCAAAAACCAGGGATGTCTTAAGTCTTCTGTGAGAGCCCAGCTTTGCATCTGAAACATCTCTTTGAAACATACTAAATCCAATAAAATAATGGAACAAATAAAAGTGATTCTCTGTTTTAGAGGAATATGGGAATTCATCTGATGCCCTCCTTCCTAGTTTATTAGTGAAAAATAAATAAAAGTAATATTTTATGCTTTTCTTTTTTCATGAACCTAGCATCTGCTGTACCTATTTGATATTGGTTCCACATTGACTTAGACATTGAAAGTAGACAAAGCACACACTATTTATAAGAGGCAGACCCTGCCTCAAAGAGATTTACACTCTAGATTAATAGTTTTACACAAAAGAATACTTGAAAGACCAAATAATTTCTCCTAATTTAAGTCCACACACTGTATTTGAGCTAGCCTCTCTGTATGATAAAGTAATGACATTTTAGGTTTCCACAGAAATACCTGCTAATTCCTGCTCTTAACGGGGGAATGCTATTGGCATAGACATAATCAGTTAATCCAACCCACAAAACATTAACCCAAACCCACGTATATCAACTCTTTCCATTCCAGTAACAATACATACAGGAGTGGGGGACTTGAAGAGACCTCCTGGGTTTCTGAACACTGGCTCCTTGTATTAGAGGCAATGTAATCATGTAAATCCCTTCCATAAATGTATCAAATCCTAATACCAGGCACAAAAACCCACTAACATGTTTCGCATCATGTCTCTAACTAATCAGATTTAACATGTCTCCCTTCCTTTTCTTTATGTTGCAAATACTATCTAATAGGGTTGGGACTGAAAAGGTCTTTTAAAACTTCTTGATATTCAGAGGGGACTGGGGGCCAAAAGGGAGCCGCTGCCAGGTCCCCTAAGGAAGTTGCACAACAAAGCAGCCTGGGTTCTCTTCTGTTTGCTTTCTCCAAATTAATGCTTAGGGGAAAGTAATAAACTGACAGCTCCAGTAGTTGGAGTTTTTGTGCACAGAGAAGATGCAGGACTAGACAGAGCTAGTGGGCCCTCGTCCATTTCCAGAGACTGAAACCTTCTTTACATTACATACTTCATGGCCTGTCCAGCCATCATCCTGCGATTTTAGATTTTAGTTTACTAAAAACAAAGAGTCAGTGAGTGTATGTACGTATGCTATTGGCATGCAGCAAAAAACTGCTGTGCATAGTGTGCTGGAGTTTATTGGTCCTGGGAGCACCATTTGAACACGTGCCTGGATTTGCAGCACATTGAGCCGGGTCGGAGTAGCCGCATCTGGCAGGGATGCTGAGGGGGCAGTCTACCAGCCTTGGGCTACTCTGACCCGGCTCAATGTGCTGTGAAGGGGCTGGCTGGGGCTCGAGTGTGCTCCTGTGCAGGGCTCCAGTGCAGGGCAGGCAGCCAGCTTAGTCAGTGTCTATATGTGCTCTGTAACACACTAAAAATGTCTGCAGCAGGGTCGTACTTGTGTTTACAAATACTACCCTGCTCTGAAGTTAATTCATTTCCTGCAGCCTAATAGGGCCACACGTGTAGATGCAAGATGTTTACTAACTAGAGAATGAGTCTGCTCCACAGTAAATGATGTGCCCAGTGACAGTGAGCTGCTACTCCCCCTACCCTCATAGGTCACAGCTGCCCCACCAACCCATGTGTCACACCTGTCCCCACCTCACCCACCGGTGATGCCTGTCCCTCATTCCCTTGCAGACCCCCATTCCCTGCAGCCTGCTGGACCTCCAACCACCTGGCTAGCCACCCCCATCCTGACTTACCTGATATTGGGCAGCCATTTTGAATTGATTTAATCTTCCCCTAACTAGCCCAAATGCCCACACTTATCCCAGAGGAAGGGATGAGAAAAATGTTCATGGGCATTAGACAGAAATATGCAGAAGGTAAAAAGCTGTTTACTTGGAAGTTGAAGCCTATCAAAAGAAGGGTTCATTCTCAGCTAAGAGTTCAGGAGCTGGATATAATATAATGTGCCATCAACCCAATATCAATGTTTAGTCCTTAGTTCTTAGTGTCCGGCCAGCTTATGATTTTTTCTTCCTAAATGCTCTTTTTAAAAGCATTAGGGAAAATTCTCTTGGGTGTGAGGATGATGGGGTCAAAGAAGGAATGGTTGTTCTGTGAGACATGTGCTCCTAATGGTGTGTGTATGTCTCTGTCCTTTAGATTTTCTTCTGTAAGGGTTTATTCTGGTGTCTAGTTGCTGTTTAGTTTCACCCATGTTGGTCCCATGAAGGGACTTGGTAGATTGGATCAGGTATATCACATTTTGGGAAAGGCATGTGTAGGAACCAGGTATTTTAATGCAGGGGTGGGGGTGGGGGGGTTGTTTTTAGTGATTTTTGTTTGTTTGTTTTTGTTTTGGGGGGAGTGTTGATAGTAATGGCAGTGGAGATGCGCAGACAGGTTAAGTATACTTGCCAAGGCAAGGGTATATTCCACTTGATGTCTGTTGAGCAGTGGAGAGTTTGCTTTTGATGATGAGTTGGGAAGATTAGGGAGTTGTATGCAGGTCAGGAGTGGAGGGGCTGGGAATATTTCTCTCAAGGTTTGATATTTGTTGAGTATAGGCTGTGGTTGTTGGGTGATTGTTCTGATTGGTTCCAGTGTAGGACACTAAGCCACCATCAGGGGTCTGTGGTTGCAGGGGGATTTCTTATGAAGGGCCACCCATATGATCAGAGACTTGAATGGCAAGCTATGTGAGAAAAGGCTGAGGGACCTGGGACTCTACAGCCTGAAAAAGAGAGGGGACTTGATAGAGGCCTACTGCTACATCAGGGGCATACATCAAGGGCTTGGTGAACAACTGTTCACCAGGGCGCCCTTGAGGATAACCAGGAGTAATGGCCATAAACTCCTGAAAGACTATTTCAGGCTTAACATTAGGAAAAACTTCTACACAGCTAGGGTGTCTAGACTGTTGAATAGATTCCCTCCAGAGGTGGTGCAATCGCCTACCCTGGAAATCTTCAAGAGGAGACTGGAGGGTCACCTTGCTGGGGTCACCTAACTGTAGTTGTCTGTCCTGCCTGGTGCAGAGAGCTGGACCTGATGATCTTCTGAGGTCCCTTTCAGCCTTGCAATCTATGCATCTATGAATCTATTAATAATTTTGTTACTGCAGGGTATTTACATAGGTCTTTCAAATGCACAGTCTATTTCTCTATTGAAGTGGCCTTGTTGTATAAAAGCAGAAGTGAGGGTGGTCAGGTGGGCAGATGCAGTAGTATCTGAGGGCCCGGACGTACATAACAGATTTTCTGGTGTGCTTGGGATTGATTGCTGGGCTTGTGGGCATAGGGATGGTGGTTTGTGGGCGTCTAACTCACCCAACAGCATGCATTTAACTCACCCCATATAATAACTTAAATAACATGTACATGCGTAGGTGCATTATGTTCTGTCCTACTCAACCAGGTTTTTCTCAGCTGTGCAGGCATGGAAGCAACACAGCATTGGGCCAGAGGTACCTATGTATAGTCTTTTGCAATTCAGCTCCTGCAGTGACACACAGAAGGGCAGCATAACCCCCAGAATTAGAGACAGCCAAAACCAATAACTAAAAACTCTTTGCCACTAGCGAGTGATCTTTGCACATTTTACTCAGCAGTCTATTGCTTGTAGGATATAAGCAGGACAAGAGAGGCTTCAGGAATTCAAATCTCAGGCTCACTTTTTCCAAGAGGATTTGAACCATGACACTAAAGGACAGCAACCTAAATGCCAAAACCAGGCCGTAGGCCAGACAAGGCTGACCTGAGACCAAGACATGAGGCAGTCAAAAGGGAAAGAATCTTGGGCTTGGGAGACCGAAATAAAGCAAAAGAGACGGATACTATGGCTCCGGGGGTGGGTGCTTGGCCTGGAGCCCTTGCTTCTACTGTGGTTTGTATATTTTACATTATAGAATCATTGGGAACATTGCACTGATCAGTCTTGGAGGCAGAAAGCAGGCTTCCTCACATGATCCGCTACCTGCTTAAAACTCTCTTCCTTCGGCAGAATAGATGCCCAGACCGCAGTTTTAAAAACACTTCTAGATACAGTCCTTGTTACTTCTTTTGCACAGAAGGAATTTTGTAACTTATGGCCCCACATTCCTAACAGCACAAATGTGTTTCTGTGTTTGAACATATACAAAGAAAGCCTGGTGAATTAGACAGGCAAACATTTCGATCTTTGACTTGCTTTTCAGAAAACAATAAAACTCAGACATGTCCAATACTCAGCCTTCTCCAGTTTGCTGGTGCTAGTGCACCCCATCTTATATGGCACTGCCTTACTTTCTTCACCACCTGTTTTCTTGAAACCTCAATTCTACTCTGTCACTTGTCAATATACTTTCATCAGACACAGAAAGAGTTGGTCCATGTGGCGTGATAGTAGGGGGCACTACTATGCTAAGCTATCGACATCACTGTCCCAGGTCCAAAACCATGCTTTGGGTCTCTCCCTTGGGGCACCTAAATCCAGCTGACCCCCTTCCTGGAGCAAACCTTGCAGGCCTGGGGTAATGCTGCCACCACCCAGGTGTTGGTCTCAGTTAGGGCTCTGTGCAGACCTTGGGGGAGCTTTGCCTCTTGGTAATATATCTACATGCTCCTTGTAGCCTGGAACCACCCAGAAGAAACTCAAGTAGGACTCTGCTAATTAATGCACAGTCAAATTCCCCTCAGCTCAGCTGAGCAAAGAGGGCCAAAAGCTGCTCACTCCCCTCTTCCCTCAATAATTTACAGTTGGGCAAGCTGTAACAGATTGTTATTATTGATCATAGGGAGAGAAAATTGGGGGTCATAGAGCAAAGAGACTTTAGAGGAAAACACCTTGAGCAAAACAGAATGGGCTCGAGGACCCTTTGAATACACATTGAAAAAGCATAATTCTAATATACTAGCTAAATTTCAGGTAGTTTCATAGTTCCATAGTTGGTAGGGTCAGAAGGGACCTAAACAGATCATCAAGTCCGACCCCCTGCCATGGGCAGGAAAGAATGCTGGGGTCAAATGACGGAAACTAGGTGATTGTCTAGCTTCCTTTTGAAGACCCCCAGGGTAGGAACGAGCACCACTTCCCTTGGAAGTTGTTTCCAGATCCTAGCCGCCCTTACTGTGAAGTAGTGCTTCCTGATGTCTAGCCTGAATCTACTCTTAGTCAACTTGTGGCCATTATTCCTTGCTACTCCTGATAGTGCTTGGGGGAACAGGGACTCTCCCATTGTCTGCTGGTCCCCCGTGGCAAATTTATAGATAACCACCAGATCCCCTCTCAGCTTTCTCGTATGGAGGCGGAACAGGTTCAGATCCCATGGCCTCTCCTCATAGGGCCTACCCTGCTGCCCCCTGATCATGCGAGTGGCCCTCCTTTGGACCATCTCAATGCTGTCCACATCCCTCCTGAAATGCAGCACCCAGAACTGGATGCAATACACCAAATGTGGCCTGACCAATGTTGCATACAGGGGGAGGATCACCTCCTTGGACCTGCTCGAGATGCATCTATGGATGCATGACAAGGTGTGGTTAGCCTTCCTGACCACGTCCCCACATTGACGGCCCATGTCCATCTTGGAATCAATAGTGACTCCAAGATCCTTTTCTGCCTCTGTGCTAACAAGAAGGATGTTCCCCAGCCTGTAGGTATGCTGCTGGTTCTTCCTCCCCAGGTGCAATACCTTGCATTTGTCAGTATTGAAACCCATCCTATTCTCATCCGCCCACTTCTGTAACCTGTCCAGATCTAGTTGCAGCCTGTTCCTCTCTTCTAGCATGTTCACTTCTCCCCACATCTTAGCGTCATCTGCAAATTTGAACAAGGTGCTTTTCACCTCCGCGTCCAAGTCACCGATGAACATATTGAACAGTGCGGTCCTGAGAACCAAGCCCAGGGGAACCACACTGCCCACATCCCTCCAGGTCAAAAATGACCCCTCCACCACCACTCTCTGGGTGTGGCCCTCCAGCCAATTTGCGACCCATCTGACTGTGTAGGTATCGACATGACAGTTGCCTAATATTTTAATGAGGATGGGGTTAGAGACAGTGTCGAAGGCCTTCCTAAAGTCCAGAAAGACTATGTCCACTGCAACACCTGCATCCAAGCCTTTTGTGACCTGGTCATAGGAGGCAACCAGGTTGGTCTGACAAGACCTGCCTCTAATGAATCCATGTTGATTGCCCCTAAGCATAATCTCCCCTGCTGGACACTTGCAGATACGCTCCTGGATAATTTTCTCAAAGAGCTTTCCCAGGACCGAGGTAAGACTAACAGGCCTATAGTTTCCTGGGCCCTCTTTCCTCCCTTTTTTGAAAATGGGGACCACATTGGCCCTTTCCCAGTCCTCTGCCACCACGCCAGAGCACAACACAAGCTCATAAAGCTGTGCCAGGGGTCCCGCAATTACCTCTTCCAGTTCCCTCAGCACTCTGGGGTGGAGATAATCAGGACCTGCTGATTTGAACACATCTAGTCCCACCAGAAGTTCCCTGACTAGGCACTCACTGACCCTGGGCCTGGCTGGGATCCCAATGGTGGGGGATGAACCTGTTGCTGCTCAGAAAAATGGAAGCAAAGAATCTGTTAAAGAGGTTATCTTTGTCATCTGGTGCTACCACCAGATTACTAAGCGTGTCCTGCAGAGGCCCCATGTTACCTGGTACTGTTTATTTACCCACTATGTATGTAAAAAAGGTCTTCTTGTTATCTTTGATCTGGGTCGCTAATCCCAGTTCCATCTCCGCCTTAGCCTTCCTAACAGCCCCACTACAATCTTGAGCAATGGAGGTATAATCCTCCTTGGTGATGGTCACTCCCTTCCATTCGGTGTATACCTCCTTTTTGGATTTGAGAAGTTCCTGGATGCTTTTGGTGAGCCATGGGGACTTCTGAGCACTCTTGCCTGCTTTGATCCGCGTGGGGATTGTCACCCTTTGGGCTTGGAGGATTGTCTCCTTAAGGAATGACCACTCTTCTTGGACTCACAACTCCCCTCCCCTCCAGGACCTCAGTGCCTCCCTGTCTAGTCTCCTTACCTCATTGAAATCTGCCCTCCTGAAGTCCAGGGCTGCTGCCTTGCTGCAGGCGTTTGACACCCTGTGCTGGATGGTGAATTCCAGTAGGTGAAGATTGCAATTGCCCATGTTACTCACATATACATTCAGAGAATGAGAGAGGTCCAGAGGCTAGAGGCTTCAGTGTCTGTCTCAAAATGAATGCTTTTTTTCCCTTCCCAAAATGCCTGCTCCCAGACAAAGGAAGAATGAGCCCTACCTCCAGAATTTCTCCAGTCCCATCGTGTAGGTGACCAGGTTGAAATGAAATAGCACACAGGTGAAAGAGGAGGGGTGTGTGGAATGTCCCAAGGAAGGGCAGAGAGAGGGAGACTTCTTCACAACCCTGGGACGGTGTTTTATGTCAACAAAGAGAAGAAGGAAGCCATTTGTGTCATAGCAAAATCTACATTTCTCCTGAACAGAGAGCCATGCTTCTCCTGTGTGTCCGAGGATCTATCTGTGCAGGCATGAATGCATTTTACTGAAACCATGAGGGAGCTCTATACCTCTGCAAGGAGAAGTAGAATTTGCTCCCGGGAGCACAAGTTTTGTATTGCACCCATTGAAAGTATAGAAGAACTATGCATCTACATAGGCAAAGTAGGTTGCCTCTCTGATTCTAGGCAACTAGATCAAGATGTAGATAGAAGCTACAGAACAAATATCTAGTTAATGATGGGGATTTAGTAGTAAGGGCATACATTTCCTCACCTCCGAATTGTGCTAGGATACTTGTTATCAAAGCATGCCGTGCTTTTTCCATATTGGTTATATCCTGATCTGAATATCAAACCACATTTTAGAGCACAGAATGGAATATGGTAATAATCTCTTTGCCTTGGTTTTTAAAAAAAATTGATGCATGGTGCACAGCCAGCACTGCAATACAATAACTACATTACATCTAGTTTGGGGTCTTATGCACAGAGAGCAGGTACCTTTATCTTTTCAATATCACTAAAAGATCATCATTGCAGTACTGCCTGGTGAAGTGTGAAAGAGGAGTAGAGGAGTCCAAACAAAAATTAGCTTGTTTAGCTGGGGGGGGGGGGCGGGCGGAGTCGGGGGGCACGGGGAGAGGGCAGCAAAGCTGAAAGGGACTATGATTTAAACTTGAGGACAATGTTGTCATAAGACCAAATAGATATAGAGATATAGACAGGCCTTTAATAAATACTGGCTCTAAATTAATGGAATATTACTAACCAGAAAAGCAAAGATATTTTCCAACAGGCAGGTGATTACTTATCCAGGGAAAATCCATTATTCTGTGGTTAGGTATATGATGGTGCAGAAGTGATGGATACAGCTGGTGAAAAAACTGAATTTCTGTTTCGTGGGGAATGCTGACATTTTGAAACTTAACTTTGTGCTAAAAGACTAAATCTGACACGGAATATTATTTTTTTAAACAGAAAAACCAGTAACAATAAAATGTTTTATTTAATCATATTAAATCATGCCAGTTCAGTTAAAATATTGTTCTGAAAAACCATGATAACATTAACAGACTGATTTTTTTCATGAATGATATGAAGCGAAACAGTTAAAGCAAATAATTTCAACATTCTTTCACTGCAAATTTTGTCAGAATTGGCCTTCCCTGTTAAACATTTCATTTTGACATAAGAATTAATTTTCAAAGAAAGAAAATAAGCTGTTCATTCAAAGGTAAAAGTAAAAACAAAAAGAGGAAATGAATCTGTAGAGATGTGCTCTTTTGAGCTTAATATAGTGTGAGACAAAAGACATTTCTCTCAGTGTTTTCAAGGAAAAAAGAGCAAGAAAGCTGAAAATACTTCACATCAAACCCATCAGGCAATGTAGAGTGACTGGACAGTGATATAAAGTACACGAGTTTTTCTTTCAAATTTGGGAAATTTCTAAGAAGAGATCGCTTTTGTGTCTATGTGCATTGTGGGAAGGAGGTCCATGAGGTTTCTGGCCATGCTTAGGCATTGCAAGAATGCAGAAATAAACAGATGTTGTTTTCTTTTTTTCAAAGAGCATGTAGAAAAATACAGGATGGGGTCTGACTGAGTAGCCAAGAGGAAGGATTTCAGGGACTAGGTGAAATGACGGTCTTCCCGTGATATAGAAAGGATAAAGTTAAAGCTTAACCAGTGTGTGATTGTGGAAGTAGAAAGAGTAGATGAAGGACTAGATGAAACATTGATCTGGTATGTCAAAAGGATAGGTACTAGATGGATCTGTGATCACAACCAGTATGTACACAGGACATGGAACAAGGGGAACATTAATTTAACCCAATGAGAAAGGTGTGGATCTGATCTGGTTGTAGAAAGAATGTATGGATAAGGTAGCGTTCTAATTCAATATAGCAATATGCAGGACTCCAGATGGGATGTCTCCACAACGTGAATGTCCATGTCAGGATCTGAGGTACCTCTACCTTCTTACATCTTAGCTACTGCCTTCCTCAGGGCTTGTATCACCTCCTTGTTCCTTAGGCTATAAATCAGAGGGTTCAAGGCTGGTGTCACAGTGGTGTAGAGCACAGAGCTTACTTTGAGTTGCCCAATGGAGGAGGGAGTTCTAGGTCTCAGGTACATGGAAATCGCTGTTCCAAAAAACAGGCTGACCACAGTCAAGTGGGAAGAGCAGGTGGAGAAGGCCTTATGCCTCCCTGTAGTGGAGGGGGTTCTCACCACAGTGCTGAGGATGCAAGCGTAAGACACAAATATTATGGAAAGTGGGCAAGTTAAGTTGAAAACTGCACTTACAGACACAACTATCTCTGCCTGGTGTTTCCCTGTACAGGCTTTGCTCACTATGGCTGGCATTTCACAAAAGAATGATCTACCTCATTGTGTCCACAGATTGACAATTGGAAGATGAACACAGTGTTGATGACAGAAGCAAGAAAACCACCTGCCCAAGAGACACCTGGCAGGGTGGCACAAGTTCTTTAGGACATGTTGAGGGGGTAGCATAGAGAAAGGCATATGGCCACATACCGGTCATATGACATAACAGTGAGGAGCAGACACTCTGTCATTCCAAAGTGAGGAATAGGAGGAGCCGGATCATGCAAGGAGCCAAAGAGATGATTCTGTGTTCTATCAAGAGGTGAAACAACAGTTGGGGCTGGACACTGGAGGAGTAGAAAATCTCCAGAAGGGACAGGCTGGCAAGGAAGAAATACATGGGGGTGTGGAGGAGGTTGTCTGTGCCAACCAGGAACACAACGAGGAAGTTCCCAACAAGGGGCACCACATAGAGGGCAAGGAAAACCATGAAAAGAACCACTTGGTTCTCTGGCTGATCAGAAAATCCAAAGAGGATGAACTCTTTGAGCACAGAAGTTTGGTTGTCTTGTTCAGTCCTGTTCATCTTGTCTACTGGAGTAAAGGAAAGGATAAAGCAACAGCTGCAGCATTAGTATAAGCATTGGCAGCTTTCTATTTGTATAAAAACTTTATGTCCCTTTCACATAGTTGCTGAGTAATGCATGTGCTGTCATTTGAACTTCAGAAGAAGTGGATAAGCATTATTATTCTCATTTTACAGGTTGGGCATACTTATGACACTGTGATATGCTCAGGGTTGCAGTAGGGACTACAACAGCATTCTTGTTTTCCACCCATCACAAGCACCATGCAGATAAGGACCTAATAGAAGTTACGGATGCCTATATATGTGCAGCAAGGCTGCTCCTATGCACTGTAATTAAGCAAGTCTGCTGGGGTGTGGTAGTTGTTGTGCTCCAGCAGACTCCAGAGTCACTTTTATTAGTGTCCCCACAAATGGTGGCAGGGGCACATTAACTAAAGCTCATTCAATGAGTTTTAGTTAAAGCGCCCCTGCCAACATTTTTCGGTGTGGGGATGCTGATACAAGAAACAGTCCTGGCACTTTAATTAGAGCATCTCCCCCCATTCCCAGAGCATGCATATAAACACCCTATAAAAGCACAATAGTAGGAGGGGACTTGAGAACTTAAAAAAAAAAAAATCTATCCTTAAAGCTATTCGTTATAATTGACCCTGAAGGGAAAGAATTCCAGTGGACTTCAGACCACGTAGATTCTGCCTACTGTATTGCTCTTATCCAATTAATGTTGTTTTGTTTAAGAAAAGCTGACTGCTTCACTTCTTGGAACATCAGGTACACTCTGTCTCAGTAAAGACAAAAAAGTAGCACTCTGAGAGAGGCCAGAGCTAACTCCAAGGACCAGAGACTGAAATTCTCATTCTCAGGGTCTATGGAACCAGGGACTGTCCCATTCTAGAAATTGTGCCTAGGCTGGCTTCAGGGGCAGTCAAAGAGACTATGCATGGCTAGGAGTCCTAAGCAATTCCTCCGAATAGGAGCTACAAATGAGGGAGGTCCAAAGCACTTTTACCTGGAAATACCAAAATTCCTTGCCTATCTTTGGAATGCATATTATTTTCTTTAAACATGTTGGAGTGCTAGTGTCTTCTGACATGCAAATATTTTAAGGATGTTAGAGGCACCCTGGAGAACTGATCCCTGAAGTAGTTTGCAATCAAAGACAAAAAAAGGCTTTGGAAATATGTTGTGGAAGGGACTGACTTGTTGTTCACGTACATCATCTTTACTCCAGGGAGAACTTACAGAACTTCAGAGCTCTATACTATTTTTGTATTGCTTACACAGCCACTCCCTACAGCACAGGGTAGGGACACAACCACTCCCTACAGAACAGGTCAGGACAAGCTCTGGGGCACCCCTGTACCTGCATCAGCCAGAGAAAGTAGTGAAAGTGAGGGGCTGAGGGAGTGGGGGGAGAGGCAGGCAGGGTGGCAAGTGGTGGTGGGACAGGTGGCAGTACAAGACAGCCATGAATATAAGATGATTCCCCAATAATTAGATTCTATATAATGAAAATTTATAAATGTTTTATTGTTTTCCAGGTATAGATTCTAATTAATGGAGCTTTACATTGAATGTATCTCCCTCCCACTGCTACAGAAGGGAAAATAAATCTGGGGGTGGATAGGGTGACCCCCTTGCCCTTCTCTACCCGCCTCCCTGCCCAATTTCCTTTATCCTAGGATTTTGTACTGGTCCCGAGCCAACATCCCAACCCACCGCAAGTGGTATGACACCAACCTATGTGGATGGCACCATGCTATCATCTCCAAGGACCTCTGAGACTTGGTGCAGGCCTATGGGCCATAGGCCACACAAATGCCTCTTTCCAACTTTTGTTCTACATCGGCGGGCCGCCCCCCCCCCCCCGCCCCCCCTAGACAGGAGAATTTGTTGTGGGGAGGGGAGTCTGTGGCTTGCCTCCTCAGCCTCCTACATTCCTATGGGGCATGGTGGGAAAGAGAAGTTTAGCACCATGCATGGAGAGATAAAAGACTGTGGGAAGTCATGCTTCCCCAGGGTCCCTGCTCTTGCCACAGTTAACTGCTTGCAGGTCTGCTCTGGGAGCAATGCCACCAGGTGGTACAATGCATAGTTAACTTATGGAATTCATTGCCTCAGGAGGTGGTGGAGATTGATAGGGCTTAAATAAATTAATGGATACTAGATCTATTAATGGCAGTGAACAGAATGGTTGGAGATGTTTCCTGTGGTATTTCTAAACCAAAAAATGGTGGATGCCAGGAAGCATGCTGAATAGAGGAAAGATCTCTCTGGATATATCTGGTTCAGTGCTCTCCCTCTATAGCATTCATTTCTGCCACTGTCTGAGACAGGATACTGGGCAGGATGGACCATTCATCGGCCCCACTATGGCACTTCCTATATTCTTATGTTCTTATGCAAGCATCTACAGGCTCCATGCTCTTGCTTCACGTAACCCCCCAGAGGAGGGATAGAGTTCTGGCTCTTGGCCATGCACCTGCTTGCCAGGCCTTCTAGTTCCAAGTCACAGTTGTGGAGGTCAGAGACAGCATTAGACCATTTTCCAAAAAGTGAAAATCAACATTTTTTTCACTAACTACATCTCTCAATCAGTCATTCTGTTAACCAGTTTACTCTCATTGTATCTGCTACAACAGATGGAAAAACACCTACTTCCAGCATAACAAAAAATGGCATGAACAAAACAGGCAAAGATACTAGAGAATATTTAAAAATGTGTGGCACAAAGGAAATTTCAGAGATAAAGTAATTTAAATATTCAAATAAACACCCCAAAGAACCCTATTTTCTGTGTTTTGCTTTTGTTATTAAGATCTAATGCATGAGCTTAGTTCACAAAGATTTCTGCTTTGGGGTTTTTTTGTTGGGTTTTTTCCCCACCTGACTGTGGGATCGATGAGGAATTGGTTCACAGGAGGCCATGTAAAATATGTACATTATACTTGTCTGATACCTACTGGAATGCTTTGGAATCCATGAAGAAACTTCTCTGTTTCCTCTTCAGAAACAGGTAAGGAATCTATATCTTCTACAGGAATCAGAACAAAGGAGATCTGTATTTCTCACCATACTTTCACAACCATTTGATTCTCTACCCTGTTTCCAGGTTGGAAGTATTTATGCATGATGAGTTGCCTCACACTCCTTGTACAAAATCATTAGCTTCAGGAGTGCTACATGCCTTTGAAGCAAAGCCCTATTCAGCAAAGGTAGACCTATACAAACAGTTTTGCATTCCACATAAAGACAAATCAATATTTTAATACACCTGAAATGTTATCCTTGAAAACATGGAGGATACCTTATCGGCCCTTCTAAAACAGAATTAATAAATGTTTGATGGATGTTTTAATGCACGCCTACTCCGCTGTTAAAAATGACTGAAGAGCCAAAAAGATTGCTTATAATTATGTCTTACGGCTAAGGGCACACATTTCTATTTTATGCAGATTTCCCCTGCTGAAATATTTAACCAAACATTTTCTTAAGGCCAAGCTGTAATCCCCAATCTAGTAAAGGAGATAAAAGGCAAGAGAAATCAAGAAACCTGACATTGTCAATCCAAATTTAAAGATGTTAACAGGGTTGCATTTACTGACATCAGTTGAAAATTTAAAAGTAAAAGTTTTGAAAACTAAATTGGAAACCTTAGAAATCTGCTTAAAATAGAAATGCGTTCCCTTGGGGATTCCAGCATAGCCTTAAGAAAATGTTTGGTTAAATATTTCAGCAGAAAAAAATCTGTGAAACTTTTTAGTTTTGAAAAAAGTCCATCAGCTGTTCAGTAATACTTTATAAATCATTTTAAGCAGAAACTTAATATAAAGTATTAACAAAGATGGTGTTTTTATATGTTAGGAACACCATTTTTGTGCTGGATTTTATACAAAATGTCTACTAAGTGGCAAAGGAAGTAGTAAAATATATTTTTCCCTCTGTTTAAGGTTTAACAAAACCTCTATGATAGCTTTCTGTATCCTCTTTCTACCTACATGTCTACACACATAACATTTCATATAATGCAAGTAACTTCTCCAGAGTTACTTCCATGACAATTCAATCGGTGTGCCTTGTCCTGTGATGATGACTTTTGTCAATGAGAGAAAAGGGAGAAACTTTAAGAAACTGAGAACTAGAAATGATCAGAGAATTCATTCTCATTCCCCATTTTAACGGTCCATTCCCACTCCGGTTCACTTCACCATCAGATGTTGTTTTCATTGTAATGGAAAAAAACAACATATTTGCAAAATGAAATTATGTAAGGTATTCATTTTCCAGCAGAAGTGTCAGGTTTTCAAGTAGATTTTTTCTGTGTCTGTTTTTGTCTCTGTCCCTCTGCAAAATGGTTTTTATTCTACATATCTGAATAGAATACATCATTTTTGACAAAAAAAAAAAACTATTTTGTGGGGGTGGTGGGGAATCCAAAAATCGTCTCAATTCTTTCAATGATAATGGACATATTTAAGCCGTTATTCTGTGACCTGAATTTGCTGCCTATTGGTTTATGAAAAGATATCATAGATTCATAGATTCATAGTTGTTAGGGCCGGAAGGGACCTCCATAGATCATCGACTCCAACTGTGAAGAAGTTCTTCCTAATGTCTAGTCTAAATCTGCTCTCTGCTAGCTTGTGGCCATTATTTCTTGTAACCCCCAGGGGCGCCTTGGTGAGTAAAGCCTCACCAATTCCCTTCTGTGCCCCCATGCTGAACTTATAGGCAGCCACAAGGTTGCCTCTCAAATTCTCTTGCGGAGGCTGAAGAGGTCCAGGTGCCCAGACTCTCCTCATAGGGCTTGGCCTGCAAGCCCTTAACGATACGTGTGGCCCTTCTCTGGACCGTCTCCTGGTTATCCACATCCCTCCTGAAGTGCGATGCCCAAAATTGCACGCAGTATTCCAACTACGGTCTGACCAGCACCGGATAGAGGGGAAGTATCACCTCCTTGGTTCTGTTCGTCATGCATCTGCTGATGCACTATAAAGTGCCATAAGCTTTTCTGATGACTTCGTCACACTGCCGACTCATGTTCATCTTAGAGTCCACTAGGACTCCAAGATCCTTTTCCGTTTCCATGCCACCAAGCAGGTCATTTCCTAGGCCGTAGGTATGCTGGACATTTTTCCTCCCTAGGTGCAGCACTTTTCATTTCTTGTTGTTCAATTGCATTCTGTTGTTTTCCGCCCATATGTCCAACCTGTCCAGGTGTGCTTGTAGTTGTTCCCTGCCCTCCGGTGTGTCCACTTCTCCCCACAGTTTTGTGTCATCCGCAAACTTGGACAGAGTACACTTCACCCCCTCGTCCAAGTCGCTGATGAAGACAGTGAAGAGTATCGGTGCAAGGACCGAGCCCTGCGGGACCCCACTGCCCACACCCTTCCAGGTCAATACCGACCCATCCACTACGACTCTCTGGGTACGACCCTCCAGGCAATTCACCACCCACCGGACTATGTAGTCATCCAAGTCACAGCCTCTTAACTTGTTCACCAGTATGGGGTGGGATACCGTATCAAAGGCCTTCCTGAAGTCTAAGTAAATGACGTCAACCCCTACTCCTGCATCCAGGTGTTTTGTAACCTGGTCATAAAAAGAGACTAGATTAGTCAGGCATGATCTACCTGCTATGAACCCGTGCTGATTTCCCCTCAGCATATTTTTTCCTGCTGGTTCTTGCAAATGTGAACCTTGATAATTTTTTCAAAGACTTTGCCTAGGATGGAGGTGAGACTGACTGAACTATAGTTGCTTAGGTCCTCCTTCCTCCCCTTCTTGAAAATGGGGACCACATTGGCCGTTTTCCAGTCCTCTGGGACCTGGCCCGTGTGCCATGAGTGTTCAAATATTCCCTCCAGTGGCTGCGCAATGACGCCAGCCAGTGCCTTCAGTACCCTCGGATGGAGTTCATCCGGGCCTGCCGACTTAAAAGCATCCAGTTTCTCCAAGTGCCTCTGCACCGTCTCAGGGTCTATGCCTGGTAGTCTGGCATCCTGCTGCTGCCTGTCTACAATTCCAGTGAGAGCCTTGCCTTGCCCTTCGCTTAGGAACACTGAGGCAAAGAACTCACTGAGGAGTTCAGCCTTGTCCCCCCTGTCCGTCACCAATTGCTTCTATGTAATCTAGATATCTATATATGGAAATCTGCTCCCTCAGCCTACGTGACTGGTATCACAAACCTGGGTGAGGGGCTTGGGCTCCCTGATGAGCTACAGACTGCCAGTCTGCCCAGCAACTAGTGATGCATTTCAAATTGGTTGGCTGACAGCCAACAGGTGCTGGCCTCCATTGGACCAGGTAAATGAGGTCCAAAGGGCTATATAAATTAAGGACTGCACAGGAGGAGGGGGTAGCATCCATGAGGAAAACTCAGAGAGAGAGAGGAGCTGGACCATCTGAAACTTGCTCTCTCTCTTAAAACTCATGACCAAGGAACTGCCTGACTCCAGAGGGAATCTCCACCTGCCTCTGGATGATACTTTTGAGTAAGCTACCTGAGATCTAACTAGATATATAGCTTGCAGTAACTCAGATGCATGACCAAAGGCTACTCCAACCACCCTGTTTGCTCTATGGGATTTCTCTGATACTACTCAACTCTGTACCCTATTCCAAACCTACCCCTTGTAACCAATAAAGTTCTTCTTTGTACCTGGCATAGAAGACATGACGGGAATGATCCAGGCCATGATTCAGCCCACCAGTTACTACCCCATCCATGGTCCTAGTCCATGTGGGTACTAATGATGCGGCCAGGAGAAGCCCCGATCACCTAATGACAGACTACCATGCTCTGGGCTGCGTGCTGATGGAAAGAGGTTGTTACGTCTCAGCTCTGTATTCTTAGGCAATTGGGGCACAGGATACAGTCTGTCTGACTCACAAAGGATTCACCCCCCCCTCCTCTACCTAAACGAAACTGATTAAGATGCAGTGAGAGACGCACCTAAGACCCTCACCAGATAAGGGTGACAAGAGTGAATCAACTGCCCTAGGTCTCATTTACATGAGAGATGGAAAACAGAAAGCCTGAAGCAGAGACTGCAGTGAATTCTGGGACCAGAGAAGCAGGAGAGCGCTGCATGATGGGGAATCTGTGCTTCCAATGTTAATCAACCCATGTTCACACACACCCAGCTCAGCATTTATCAGACCAGTTCTAATCTAGATTTACTAAGGACTTTTCCCCCCCAGACACACACACACAGCTCTAAGTTTAATAGGCATCTCGGGCCGTACATTCCCCGGTCCCACTATGGGAGGCCTATTTAAACTTGATTGACTAAAACTCGGTTGCCGGGTTAGGGAATGCTGAGGCAAGAGACCGAGTCAGAGGGGGTATGGGCAACATTTGAACAATGGTTAAGGGTTCATCACAGCATCCAGCCTGCTGGAGCCCTAATCCCAGGTGTTGTCATATCTTTCCCGAGACGACTGGTGGGAGTCCTCTCCACAAAAGGTTATGAGCACCCCAATAATTGTTTTAAGTCTGTTAAAAGACTATAGTAAGATCTGGAAAAGTCATGCTAAGCTGAGGCTTGTGCACAACAAGTAAAAATCCAAAATCCTGATGCTGCAAGCTATCTATTGTTCCTGAAGAAACCATGAGATATCCCATCAGTATATCTGCCACCCATAGGAATTTCAAGCTGGCTCCCAAGTATTTGGGTTACTCCCTAATCTTAAGTGTTTCCTGATTATCAATCAGTTTCCTGAGATGGTCCAAACCAGATAACCCCTTGTCAATAGAAAAGACAATGATTTACACTACTGAGGGTGCTTCGAAGCAGCTGAACTGAGGGTATAAAAATCTGTAAGTGTGTGTGCTGCTAGAGGGAGAAGAGGAAGAGGAAAAGGAAGGAAAAGAAGTATAAGCAGGAGGAAAGAAGGAGAAGAAGAAAACCCCTGTGCTGACACCATCCCCTGTCGTTCTTGGGACGTTCCCTGTCGTTCTTGAGACAGATCGTCTCTCTCTTCAAGGATTGTGCTACGGACTGTGCCTGTCAGCTTTGCAGCCTGAGTACCGTGGACTAGGTGAGATCCCAGCGTTCTCTGTCTTCTTTCTAGGCATAAACTTCTGAACCTGAACTGTATCAGTTAAGCTTGAGCTAAGTTTCCCCAAATACTTAGTGAAACCAGGGTAGTATTGTCATTGTTGGTGTTTGTTTTTCTTTTGCATGTCTATTACTACTAGTACTGTTATATATTTCATATGCTTAGCAATAAATAACTTTTATAGTCAAACTGGTAGTAGTTGTGTATATTTTTCCTTCTCTGCTTCTCTTTCTTCCCGTGCTCTGCAGCAACGCTTCTTTTACCTATGCTAAAGATCCCTGTGAAGCCCAAATTATTGTGGGGTCTGCTCATCAAGAGGCCAAAGATTGGGACGTGCTGAGTTTGAAACACATAAGGGGATCAGCTTGTACAGGCTGATTGACCCAGTTTGACTCAGACGTGCCCTTATGAACTGAATGCTGGCCCATGAGGGTGTCAGCTGGACACCCAGCCGGATTCAGAGGGATTCTGTTTACCTGTGTGCTTGTGTCTGACTGCATTTTATTGTTGCTCTTGTGAACTGATTCTTGGCGTATGGGGGTGTCGGCCTGTCCATGCTGGTCAGCCCGGCCAGGTCGGGCGTGTCACGTTGATTTGTGTGTGTTTGTGTGTATGACTGGTTTGGTGACTGGAGGAACCCAGCCCATTGAGATTGAGTCCTGCAAGATAGCTCCACTGGGGGTGAGGGCTTGCAGAAGGGAGAAATACAGCTCTGTATAGTAACACAAGCAGCACATTGACAGAATCACCAAGACCCTAGAAACTATCCCTAATAAATGAGCACACCCCAAAGTAATGGGCAAATTTGGTAACAAGGTGCACAGGTGGTATTATTTTCTGTCCTACCAGTGAGTGGATGTGGAAGACTGTGGAACTGCATTGGAGAGACCAACTGGCGGCTTCGGCAATGGTGTCTTGAGGCAGGCTTCGGCTTCCTTGACAATGACCCGCACATCTCAATGAGAGACATGCTCAGTTGGGGTGGGCTTCACCTGTCCCCCAAAGGTAAACATGTGTTCTCTTCTAGGTTGGTAGATCTCCTTCGGTGGGCTTTAAACTAGGCTCATCGGAGGTAGGGGATGATGAGGGTGGGGGAAGCCGTGGACCACCAAACCATGTGGCCCCCACAAGGACAGCCCAGCCTGAAGAAGGAGAACATCAGGAACCTGCAATCCATGGGGCGGCCAGCAGTACACCACAGCAATAAGCAGGTAAGCTATAAGCGGCTCTTTGGGCATCAGAGCTGGGGAGCAACAAAGGCGCCAGTCACAGGGCTCAAGTGCCTATACACTAATGCTAGGAGCATGGGGAGCAAGCAGGATGAACTAGCACTCCTGCTTGCAGAAAACACCTATGACTTAGTAGGGCTAACAGAAACCTGGTGGGATTCTTCCCATGACTGGGCGGTACACATTGAGGGTTATAAGCTGTACAGAAAGGATAGAGTGGGAAAGAGGGGGAGGGGTGGCGCTCTATGTCAATGAGCGATATACATCGACCCTTACAAAATGGAATCGGAGGAGGAGAAAGTAGAAGAATTGTGGGTCAGGTTACATGGAGGTCAAGGAGAAAGGGATTTGGTGGTAGGGGTCTGCTACAGACCCCCACACCAATAGGAAGAACTAGTTTTGGGGCTCCTGAGGCAGCTCTCGGAGACCATAAAGACTAGGGAGGCGGTAGTCATAGGGGACCTAAACTACCCAGACATCTGCTGGGAGATGCAGACAGCAAAGTCCCACTGTTCATGCAGGTTCCTATCCTGTGTACAGGACCTCCATCTGATGCAGGAGGTACATGGTCCCACTAGGGGGAATGCCTTACTGGACCTAGTATTGGCAACGGGGAATGACATGGTAGGGGACCTACAGATCGGTGGTCACCTG